>NC_074708.1:8857676-9025161 GCF_024334085.1 Lutzomyia longipalpis | reverse complement strand
AAGCAGTGGTATCAACTCAGAGTACATTTTGCTTATTTCCAATAAAATGGTTTTTTAGTTTTTTTTTATAGTTTCATTAAACTCTCTATTGATTCTTTTGTGGTCCTGAAAAGGACCGTTTTTTGTAAAAGAAGAAAAGGGAATGCGATGATCGCAGATTTAACCGCCAAAACCGTAAAGAGTGCGTCCTTGGCGCTTCAGGGCATAAACAACATCCATTGCGGTGACTGTCTTCCTCTTGGCATGTTCGGTGTATGTTACGGCATCCCGGATAACGTTCTCAAGGAAGACCTTGAGGACACCACGAGTCTCCTCGTAGATCAGCCCGGAGATACGCTTCACGCCACCACGACGTGCTAGACGACGGATAGCTGGCTTTGTGATACCCTGGATGTTATCACGTAGAACTTTACGGTGTCTCTTGGCACCACCTTTTCCAAGACCTTTGCCACCTTTTCCACGACCAGTCATTTTCTCTAATGCTTTTGGATTGCTTTGTGTTGTAAAAAGAGATGTGCTCGCTAAGACGGTCACAAGCTGAATGTTTTCAACGAGCGCTCACCCATGGTTTTATAAGCTAAGCCCCGCCTACTTGCAAAAATCTGTAAACTTTATTTTAATTATTTTAGAGTATTTTGTATTTTTAAATTAATTTCTAATCTCAATATTAACATTATTCATATTACTGAACATTATTGATGTATTTCTAGAACTTTTTATCAATAAAATAGAAGAAATTTCCCCCACCACTGCATGAGAGAAAATGCATAAAAGCTAGAGTTGAAAGTCAAAGTTTATCATTTAGTGTTGCGACTCTCTGAGAAGAAGACATAACTAAAGAAGAAAATCAACAATGGCTCGTACAAAGCAGACTGCCCGTAAATCGACTGGTGGAAAGGCTCCACGAAAACAACTGGCCACAAAGGCTGCACGTAAAAGTGCTCCGGCTACTGGTGGTGTGAAGAAGCCCCATCGCTACCGCCCAGGAACAGTGGCTCTCCGTGAGATCCGTCGCTACCAGAAGAGCACTGAGCTCCTCATCCGCAAATTGCCCTTCCAACGCTTGGTCCGTGAAATTGCTCAGGACTTCAAGACTGATCTCCGCTTCCAGAGCTCTGCCGTGATGGCTCTTCAGGAGGCCAGCGAAGCCTACCTCGTGGGTTTGTTTGAGGACACCAATCTGTGTGCCATCCACGCCAAGCGTGTCACCATCATGCCCAAGGAC
This sequence comes from Lutzomyia longipalpis, assembly GCF_024334085.1. Lineage (NCBI taxonomy): Eukaryota > Metazoa > Arthropoda > Insecta > Diptera > Psychodidae > Lutzomyia > Lutzomyia longipalpis. The sequence goes on along the minus strand of NC_074708.1, from coordinate 9,023,936 downwards.
ATCCAACTGGCTCGTCGCATCCGTGGAGAACGTGCCTAAATCTATCGCAAAGTTTTTCTTCATATCACAAAACGGCCCTTTTCAGGGCCACAAATACATCAAAATAGAGAGTTAACAAATGAAAAACTATATTTTTTTTAGGTTTATTTCGAGAAAAGACTTAAATTTTATTAATTATTTATGAATAGTTATTTTAAATGTTCTGAAAATAATCCACCAATCGATTATATTAAAACAGACGGCATTTTTAATTTTTTTGCTTTAGGAACAAGAAAATTTTATGCATTTTAGGTATTTAGCAGAAAATAATTCTGAGAAGGGATTATGAGAAAATTATGTCTGAATGATATTTAATGATGAACCTTTTTTAATTACTTTAATATCCTGGTACCCATACTATTTTGATCTCAAAAATGTGAGGCAGGATTTTCATTAGTTTACTCTTTAAAGAATAGAGCAATAGTGAAAAGAAAATAACTTCTCGACTTACAGACGATTCATTTTTATTAGTAAATTACGTAATTCTAATGTAGGTATTTTTTATTTTATTTTTTGACGCGATGTTTTCGTAAATTTTTTAGGAATTCAAATTTTTGTCTAAAATTTTATTAAAAAAATATCTAAAAGCGAAAGAAATTCATGTTATAACTCTTTATGTAATGATTTTGTCGCCCTGAAAAGGGCGTTTTTTTTTTGTGTTGATGAGAAATGAGACTTGATGCGATGTCCAGAGGAGAATTTAGGCCTTCTTCTCAGTCTTCTTGGGCAGGAGCACTGCCTGGATGTTGGGCAGAACACCACCCTGAGCAATTGTGACGCCAGAGAGCAATTTGTTCAATTCCTCGTCATTGCGGATGGCCAGCTGAAGGTGACGCGGGATGATCCTGGTCTTCTTGTTGTCACGAGCAGCATTTCCCGCCAACTCGAGAACTTCAGCAGCCAAGTACTCCATGACGGCAGCCAGGTAAACTGGAGCACCAGCACCGACTCTCTCAGCGTAGTTTCCCTTGCGCAGGAGACGATGGATACGTCCCACTGGGAATTGGAGCCCAGCACGGTTGGAACGTGTCTTTGCCTTCGACTTGACTTTGCCTCCCTTTCCACGACCAGACATTTTTCAAGATTGAACTTTTTCTTTACTTTGATAAAACACAAACGAAATGAACTCTATGCGAGTTTGCAGCGGAATGATGATTTTCTCTGACTTTCCACAGGTATTTATAGCCACTCGTTACCCAAAAGTGTAGAGTTACTTTGCTTCGTTCAACACAAATGCTCTTCGTGTTGCCTTCGTTTTCTGCGACAATATGAGGTCATTGATTGTTGTGTGAAGAATCGACCATGTTCGTTTAGGGGAAAAAGGTGCATAAAAGGGAGACACAATCTGACGCTTCAAACAGTTTCATCTCTGACTTTGCGAAGCAAACATCGAAAAGTATTGCGATTGAATAACTATCATCATGGCCCCGAAGACGAGTGGAAAAGCCGCCAAGAAGGCCGGGAAGGCCCAGAAGAATATTTCCAAGGGAGACAAGAAGAAGAAGCGCAAGCGGAAGGAGAGCTACGCCATCTACATCTACAAAGTGCTGAAGCAAGTCCATCCCGACACTGGGATCAGCAGCAAAGCCATGAGTATCATGAACAGCTTTGTGAATGATATTTTTGAGCGCATCGCTGCGGAAGCTTCTCGCTTGGCGCACTACAACAAGCGCTCCACCATCACGAGTCGCGAAATCCAGACGGCAGTGCGTCTCCTCCTGCCCGGAGAATTGGCCAAGCACGCCGTGAGTGAGGGCACAAAAGCCGTCACCAAGTACACCAGCTCCAAGTAAAGAAGGACTCGCGCATTCTCCCCCCAGAAACATCTTCTGTTTTTCAACAACAAAAAAACCGCCCTTTTCAGGGCGACAAATTAAATTCACATAAAGAGTTTCATTTTGAATAAACTTTATTATTTTGGGGTTTTATTTTAATTATTTGTTAGAGTTCAGAAAATTGTCTAAAAATTCATTCTCATTAAGAAAAAAATTTACAGAACCCAAGAAAGTTTTTTTGGTGGTTTGTCGACAAAATCATCTAGTACCGCATAACCTTATAGCACACATATAACATATGCTGCCTGAGTATACGAAGTGCGACGGAGAGGATTCTACTGATTCTATTGCTATTTCATTTTTTGTCTTTTTACACTCTGGGAATTTTTTGAAAATAAATATTTTTGAATTTTCCCCGATTTTGTTGCAATTCGACGCGGCATTTTTCCGGGAGCCAAGAAAAACATTTTTATCGGAAAATTTGGTGGAAAACGCGAGAAAATTGGGAAAAACCTAGAGTATGAACGAGATGGAACTAAAATTTAAAGCGTCTCTTTTACTCATGTGTTCCTGTTTTGATTTTGTATCGCCATCTACACTTTTGTCGGAGAAAAACCAAGGAAACATAGTAAAGTAATGGCCACTTTGAAATGTTTCAAATAATACACTTGATCATTTTCCAGACGACATATACCCTGCTTTTGTATATCATGTGATAAGCTTCGAGTGGGCATTTGAAGGGTTTCCTCAATGTAACGTCAAAGAAGACTTTTGCAACTTGTAGTTTTTTTCGTGTCCGTGGATTTTGTGCGGAAAAATGTATCCCTGAGCGGTGAAAAGGCTCAAAATTCTCAGAGGAAAATTGTGAAAGTGACGTAGTAGGTGGTTTGTGATTACGTGGAAGTCCTCAAGATTTGTTTCTAATCGAATTAGCGATAAGTGCGTAGTGCTACGTGTGTTTTTTTTTGGGCAGCAAAGTGCTGAGAAGCGGCGGAAATTGTGAGTAAATTGTTGTGTGACCCCATCAGGTGTCTTGTTGGGTGCTTCTGTGGCACCGGGAGTGAAGTTTCGCGAGCTCTGGGGCTGTGGGGAAGTGTGTGTGGGGGATCTAGAGTGCGTCCGTGGCCCGCCATTGTCATACAAAAATCCGTGTGGTGGGCTCAATCAATAATTTTCCAGGGCAGCCCAAGTCTGTGAGAGGAAGTTGAGTGAACCGTGTCTTGAATGTTTGTCTTTCTTCTCCTTCCGATTTCGTAGAAGACTAAATTGGCAAATTTTTAAGTGGACACCACCATGTCCCACCACAGCGACGAGCAGCTCCTGCAGGCTGGCAGTGACTCCTTCTGGGAGCCAGGGAATTACAAGAGAACCACCAAGAGGATAGAGGATGGCTACAAGTGAGTCGCACACCTGGCCAAAGGCTTGCTTACCCCTTGCTTAATCCCATTTTGTCCTCTTTCGCATAGACTCTGCACAGACCTTCAGACACTGATCCAGGATCGTGCGGAGATTGAAAAGGCTTACGCCAAGAGCCTCCGGACGTGGTCCAAGAAGTGGGGCGATCTCATTGAGAAAGGTAAATAAGCATATATGTACATTATATTGATTAGGTAACAATACTCCACCGCACGCGGGGGAACTCGCGTACTGATGACATTGAGGCTTGTGAAAAAATCGTGAATATTTGGAATTCTTTCGTGGAAATTTATTGAATGTTTCCTGTTTGAATAATTCTAAAAATAACGCACTTAGAACATTATTATTTTTGCTAATTCGTTACTATACAGATGATTCTGAGGACAATCTCTTCCTTCTATTTCATATTTTAATATCTTAAAAAAAATGAATGTTTTTATGGCACCGTAGACACAAACCACATTTCAGCATCTTGTTTGTAGGTAGTTTTCAGGAAGTTAGGTTATGATTTAAAATTATCTTTGCTTCTTTTGTAACCACAATTGTTCTTAAAACTCACAGAAAGTATTTCAAGAATTCTATATAATCAGAAAAGGAAAAAAAATCTAAATCTTTATAGCACAAATTGTGTATCGGCTAAAAGTAATTTTTTTTAATAGAAAAAAAATTCATTATTAGTTTGTAGATGCAAATGAGACAAAACAAAACTTCTCCACAAATATTATTAGGTAATGAATGAAATTTTCCCTTTGCCATGGACCCTAAGATGATGTTTTCCAATACAATATCGGCGCCGAGTGATTCAATATTTCTCACGGATTGTAATTAAAATTGTGTGGTTGTGTTTGCATTAAATCATTGCTCACTTTTGTGATTAGATTAGATGCGAGGAGGTGCCAGGGAATTTTTTTTAGCGATTGCGTCAGTGTATTGGAAGACACCAAAAGATTTACATTCTTTTTATTCATTCTAAATTCTCATTAACATAATAATTTACAACACGATAGCTAGTTTATGCGCTTTTTTGGTGGGTCAGGCTCTCTTCTCTCCATAGCCACGATGAGATTGTGGAAAAAATGCTGCTTTGCTATATATTGAATGTTGTTGTTGCCTCTATCCGGTGGTCTGGGATGTGTGATATAGCAGCGGCAACACCTACGCCGCTCATTTTCAATTGAACCCAATCAATTGTGGAGGTTCTCCCGTATCTGCTGCGACCAAAGTGTCGAAGGTGCGATAAAAGCAGCATATTCCGAGAACTTCCCTTCATACGCGAGATGGGGAGCTGATGGGTGTCTGTATGTAATGCAAAAATCATCCAGCAAGGTCAGCTGTGTGGTGAATATCGCGACACGATGAGCAATTTAGCGACGCAATGAGGCCAAGTGGCGCGCGCATTTCTTCTCCAACGCGAATTTCATTCTGGGCCATCACTCTCGCGCGAATCTCGGTGCTCATCGCGAGAGAGTGGCCTGTTCCACACAGTCCACCTCACAGCATTCACAAAAAGGGGGACCAAACTGACAAATTGTCATGAACATTACATTTCATTGCCACGGTCGCACCCGATGGCGGGAATTCAACATTATTGCAATTGCAAGTGACGATGGATGGCTTTTTTATTGCTGTACTCTTCCAATCTGATCGATGACAGTAAAAAAAAATTGTCCCCTCGTCATGAATTCAAACTCCACAAAGCCCACACATTCCGCGCGCTCAATGCCTCTCTTGAGGACACACAGAGACACTCTGTATGGGAGCCATAAGACGTCTTCCGTTAGAAAGAGAAATAGTTGATCAGAAAGTGAGAACAACTTCTTGCAGCTGAAGGCATATACATACACGGAAATCAGTTTGTTAAACTTCTTCTTTTTTTTTCGGGGGGACTTGTGGCAATTTTCCAACGCCTCAGTGGAATCCCAGTGATAGGGAGCCACTCCCCAAAAAAAAGCAACATTTTTTCCACATTTCTCTTCTGTGGCATTTTACTCGCGATTGGCAGCTTTTGATATGGAGTATATTCAATTCAGGTGATATACCTTTAGTACAGATACTTTATGAAAATAATCGCGCTATGGTTTGTTTCGAAAACTTGAAGATATTTTTTTTATTTCTTATTTGCTGACATTAATCTTTGATTTCCTTATTTAGAATTTCTTTCTACAGCGCCTGATGTAGATTAGAATTGGGTTAAAAGCTTTGGAGAATTTACTGGACGAAGAAATTCTCTACTTAGCACCAACTAAAAACAATAAAATGACAATTTTATATTCAAATTTTATTTTAAAAAAAAAGATTCCAGTTTTTCTTTGTTTAGTTAAGCTTCATTATTTTTTGACGACATCTGTAAAATCATCAAAGAATCCACATAAAACCCTTAAAAATAATTATTCTCGGAATGTTTATACTTTTCTTCTTCTCTTTAAAAAATATTATTAACTTAAGAACTTATCAAAAATAATTATTATATGCGAAGCCATGTAAACTTTTCAGTTCAATAGCAGCAAGAAATGTTTCCAAGAAGAAGACTCTTCTGTCTTCACTTTATAACTCCTTCTATGTGTGTAAATTATTATTATTTAATCAAGTGACGCAAATATTCGCAAGAATCTCAAGTGTTCAGATAAAGTTCTTGAAATTCCTCGAGGCAAGAAACTATTTTCACTACATATAAAGACTCTGGAGATGTCTCAAATGTCTCACTCAGATAATTTTTCAACAAATTGAATTTTCATTCAGTAAAGAATCAAGTAAGAAATTGGAAATTATCTGTGGAATTTTGTCTTAGAGTTGAAGCTTCTGCAAAAGGAGACTTCCATGTATAACTTTATTATTTAATTACAATCTTCTCGTCGTTTATGTATGATAAAGTTTGTGTACATTCTCATCTCAATTGCTTCATCGCTAAAAAAATATCCGATAGAGGAATTCCACAGAGTTTAATTCCAAGATTACATTTTTTTCCACATTGTTTTCTGTCCAACAAATAGCCCCAAGAGGGCTCATCGTGGTCAGTTTTTTTTTATTGACAGCCTCATCTACAATTTGGGTGTAATTCAATTTTGGTCAATTGATAGAGCGGCAATTCGTAGTAAATAAAAAAACCCCGAATATAGCTCATAATTGAGTCATATAAATGTAATCAGAAATTGTAAAGCAGTGACCTTAAAGAATGATTGAATGTTGATCAAAACATTTTGCTCTGTGGGTGGCCCAAGAAGATTAGTCAATCATTTTATTAATTTAAAGATATAATTTATGTGATAGATTTTTTCTGCATTTTCTACACAAAAATTGATTTTTGTATGACTGAATTAAAGATGTCGAAAGCTGTGAAAAGTTATTGAATGTTAGTCAGAAAATGGTCAGATAATGAGCTAATAATGTACTAAACTAACTTATTTCTTGATAAAACTGAAATATAAAACATGTTCTAAAATTTTAACATGATTTTACATATTAGAAAGCTTTTTTTTAATATCTTAACAATTTTTAGTCGGTATAAAATATTATTAAAATATAAAGTACTAAATGTGTGCTAAAATTGTAGGAATTGATTTCAATTGATTGTTTCGACGTTTTGACTTTGTTTCTTTGAAAATTATATAGAAAAATCCTTCATTCATATGATTTGTAGTTCTTAGATATTTTCTTAAGAATCGAGATACAAGTACTAAAAATGTACTAATTTTTTAATTCAAGAATTGTGTAATCTTTTACCGCAGTCTCTAGTCTTTTCATGATGTACTAAACATTCGTCTTTAAATTCATAATTATTTCACAAATATTTCATTAAAAGCCTTGGACACTTACTCAAGTACTAAAAATATACTAAATTTAAAAATAAGTACAAAACAATACCAACAATTGGCAATGAAGTAATGCTATTTAAACACTTTAACAAAAAAATACATTTCAACTTCTTTTGAGTGGTTGTTTCGTTTGTTTTCTTTTTCCTTTTCAAACTTTTCAATAGATCTCAATTGATCGCTAACAATCAAAACAAAATTGACAAGTAGTCTCCCACTTAATATGCTGGAAAAGTGTGAAATTTTCAAGAATGATCTTTAGACGGGAGATTTATTGAGACTTTATTTGAAGACAAATTGATTTTATAAACAACAAGAGATTAAGTAAGAATGACTTTTGTGAGACATCTGTGAGTCTTTTGCATTGTAATTTATTATCTCATTCATTTCATGATCTCATGTGTGGCGCATCAGAGAGAGAAAAAGGAAGAAAAAAATAAATAAAGTTTACTTTAAGATAAAAGTCACGATTTTGAGTGTATTATTATTTGTGATGTGTGGCTAAATATAGTTAGAATAGACATTGACATTGTTGGACAAAAATGAGCGACGGTCACCAATTTTTGTTCGTTTTTCTTCTATTTTTTTTTTTAAATAACTGCGACTGTGTGCCGCGAGTAAGATCAACGCGTATAATATGTATGAGAAAGAGTAGAAGAACGTGTTTGCAACTTAATTATGCAGATCGCCTCGATCAATGCCGGAGATGGCAAATACACAAGGATTGTTGGGTGCTCATCTTCAATTCTTGTCTCACATGTGTGCAATTTCAATGCATGCAAATCCAAAGTTTCTTTCCTCTTCTTCACTTCTCATCGTTTTTTTCGCGTGTGTCTTCAACAAGAGGAAATTCTCATTGCGAACGTTTTGTCCTATTTGTGCGTTGAGTGGTTTGGAATGGAAGAAAAGAAGAAGTAACATACAAACGGCAGAGAGTCATAAGCTTGGGGATTTTACACAAGATGTGATTCCTATTTATTAAAGCTATCATTATATTGTAAACAGAGCTTCAATAAATCAATGACTTTTTGCACTATAATTGCTCATAATGTACCGTAGAAGGGTTCATAATTTTATTCTTCAAGGAATTTATAAGATTCTTAAGAGTTTTAGGATGATCTTCAAAGAGACAAAAGCTCTGAGAAAAAAAAATTAAATTAGCTTAGTTCATAAGTCGGTTAAATTACAAAATTTCATATTGAAATGTCAATGAAAAAGAAGAAGAATGAGAAGCTCTCATCTGATTGGTTGATAAACACAAGGAGAGTGCTCATTGGTCAATTCTTTCATGATTTTGCTTTAAAACAATGTGGAGTTTCGATGCAAAGTTGATTTGAATAGATTATAAAATTTTGAGTCATTTTCATCACACAACCTGCCAGATATTTGAAATCTTAACTTGACTAAAATAAAAAGGAGAAAAAAAATGAAATTTTAATCCGAGATGAGGCAAAAGTAGTATGTGGTGGACTTGTTGAGCGTACGAATGTCGCTTTCTCATTCTTGGACTAATTGAAATGACCGTTGAACGGGTGTGTGGGGACCATGGATGGTACAAGTGCGAGAATCTGGATTTGTGTCCAGTTTGTCTTGCGTTGGGGATTCATTGGAGTTTAATATACATAATGTTGTATATGTATATTATAAAAGGCACAAGTTGAGGTGATTTTTTGAGACATTCCACGCGGAGAAATGAAACCGGTTTATTTTATAAAAATTAATGCGAGAATTTTATCATTGAAAGACAATTTACATACATAGAGAAAAAAGAATCGAGAGAATGAATGAATTAGAACTTTCTCCATTGATTCTCATTCTTTCTTTCTGTGTTTTTTTTCTTTGCCTCCGAAAGGCCCTGAGTATGGGACAATTGAGGCAGCTTGGAAGGGAATACTCACGGAAGCTGATCGCCTATCGGACGTTCACCTGAAAATTAAGGAGAATCTCCTTGGTGATGTGAGCAATCAGATAAAGACGTGGCAAAAGGATAATTATCACAAAGTGAGTTTAAATGAAAAAAATCTTTCATTATTTAAGATAAAAATTCATTCAACTTTTGAATTATTTTGTGTGTGGCTTTTCTTCTTAAAAAAAAAGACAATGATGCAAATAAAAGAGAGAAAAGAAATGGAAGAACTCTTCAAGAAGGCACAGAAACCATGGGCCAAACATCTTGCAAAGGTGGAGAAGGCAAAGTCTGACTACCATTCGGCGTGCAAGACGGAGAAAACGGCAACAAATCAAGAGCGGAATGCCAGTGCCGATAGTTCACTGTCTCCTGATCAGGTGAGATTGATTTTAATTAAATTTAAAATTTATATTTCAACGAAATCTCTGACCGCAATTTTCCTCCGAGATATCTGAAAAGTAAAATAAAGGAAAAAATGCTTCAACATCGATAACATCTAAAACTTTTTGATAAAATATATAAATAAATAAATTTCTATACCTCGAGATTTCTCGCGTGGAATCAAATATTGATAAGGAGAATGTGCTTTATAAAATACCCTCCGAGAAATTCAATAAAGCGCGAGTTTTGTAAATGAAATAAATGAAATAAAGATGATTCAGACAATATTTTATCGCGTTATATATACGTTGTGAAGAAAAAGGGAAAAAATATGTTGAGAATGTGAACACTTTTTCGGTATTTCTGCTGAACAAATTCACCAATATTGTGGTAAAATGGAAGACAACTAAATAGGGCACACAGTGTTCCACAATAATGACAAATTTGTGTCAATGCGCTAATCAATTATTCCATGTTCGCCTTTTTAAGTGCATTATCTCCCCATTTTGAGGGTGCTTTGAACACATAAATGGAAAAAATATATTCAATCCAATTGAGAGGTTTATTGACCACTCAAATATTTACCATTTAACGCGGAAATATGACTAATTTAGTTGATAATTTGATTTATTAAAAAAAATAAATAATTTTGTGCAATAATATGGAAAATTATTAATTATGGAAATTATTTAAATTAATTTTTTGATTATTAAAATTTTATAGGAATTATCTGGAATGATAAAAATAATCCTAAATATTCGGAATATAAATTCAAAAATATTTGATAGACAATGAGCTTTTATTCTTTTTTTTTTTTTTAAAGTTCAATTTGCTTTCATTTTTCTTTAATAATTTGTTTGAAAAATCTGACTCTAGAAGTTAGAGCTAAATATTCAAAAGAAGTTTTTTTTTCATTTTAATTGACGATTTATTTTAAATGTTCAAATGAATAAAAATCGAATAATTTTTTTCATACAAAAATTAAATGAATTGCCCCGATCACCCCAATTAAAATAAATACGTTGAGAACCTTTTTTTTTAATGAAAAGAATTTATGAAATTGATGACAAAATATGCTAGAATTCATCACACTAACCTACATTCATATTTGCATAACTTAACACTCCTTCCTCGCCAGTAAGAATTGCGCAATAAAAATATTTTGTTTTGCACTCCATTAATAAAGTCAATTTATTAGCACCTTTCCGTGGAAATTTCTTAGAATTTACTTCTCACAAATCTCCCCCCAAAAAATCACGTAATTTTGGTGCTGATTTTCTCGGGTGATATGGAGCTTTTTGTGAGTGAAATTTTGCATAAAAAATTGTAATTATTTTAGAAGAAATTTCCATGAGAAAATCTTGAATTGCGTTTGATTCATTTTTCTTTCTTTTTTTTTATTTATTTGTTGTAAGTAAATAAATCCCACCAATTAATTCATGTCTCTCTTTTATGCAGTCTGACCCCAATGTGAGTATTTGTTGAAAGAATAAAAAGAAAGAAATTTGTGTAGTCTCCCTTTTCCTCTTCATTTACTTCCTGTTTTCATAACAATTTCAAAAAATGAATAAACATTAATTTAAAAAAAATCTTAAATTAATTTTTTTTTGATAAAAATTCTCTTTTCTTCTGTTTCATTCAAAACCAAAATGCAAAAAAAAGGTGAAAAAGATGCAAGATCGCGTTCAACGCACGAAGGATGAGGTGCAAAAGTGCCGGGAGAAGTATGAGCAATCCCTGAGTGAGATAAATAAGTACAATCCAGTCTACATTGAGGATATGACTTCGGTATTTGAAAAGTGCCAACAAATGGAGGAGACACGCCTGCGGTTCATCAAGCAAGTCCTCTTCGCCATACACAAGTCCCTCAATATTTCGGAAGAGCCAAGTTTGCCGCAAATCTACGAGGAATTCTATCATACAATTAACAATGCGGACCACCAGAAGGACCTCAAGTGGTGGTCCAATAATCACGGTGTCAACATGGCAATGAATTGGCCAGCATTTATCGTAAGTAAAAAAAAAAATTGTAAATTCTTTATTTCCTTCTATTTCATTTAAATTAATTAATTTGGCTCTCAAGAGGCTTCTTTTGATATTTCCGCGTCCAGAGAAGCTTTATTTATTGGCCCAAATGTGATGCTTCCAAATTGATAATAATTTTTTTTCTCGGTGTTTTACAAGAGTAATTTATGTTAATTTTTTATGTTGATTTCATTTTTTTTTTCAAGTGCCTCTCCCACTATCTCTGTGGACACTCAATGTTCCAATTGAATTGTTACCTATTTACTTTTGTCTTTTATTTTAAAAGTTATTTGTAGGTGTTAAAAAAAGTTGAAAAACTGTAAAATAAAATTAGGTATATAAATTGAAAAAAAATAAAAGTAAAAAATGAAATGAAAAAAAGTTTATAAAAACTGGGATGACAATGATAATGTGGGGACCCTAATTCGTGCTTATCCCAAGTTTGAGCCTAATCGGACCACATTGAATTTAAGGTGGTACACAGAAGCTGTGCTATTCTTTTCTTTCAAACGAATCACAGCTAAAAAAAACATGAAGAAATTAAAAAATTAAATAAAAAACAACAGAATAAAAGTTGGAAAAGGATAAATAATGATTTGAAATTGAAAATTAATTTTAAATCATTGAAATATAGGTTTTTATTGCATTTCTCTTAATTTTAAAAAGTATAATAGCATTTCAAACGATTGTTTTTCATTTATAATTATTGTTATGGTTATTTATTTATGTTTCATTTTAAATTTAAAGGAAATTTAAAAGTTTTAAAATGGAATTTAATATTTAGGGCTTTCAGATTTTCGATTCTTTCACTGAAATTTAACATTGTGACACTGAAATAAAATTTTCAGCTTCATTTAGCCATCAAAAAGCATTTAGACAGAGAAACTTAAAATTAATCTTAAAAAACGAATAAATAAAATTACGAATACTAAATTGAAAGGATTAAACTTTTCTATCGAAAAGAATTTAAAACACTCAACAAACGAATATTGCAGTTCAATTGGTTCTTTGTGTGTTAGCTATGAGATTTGTGGAGGAATGGTTTTTTTTATTTATGATGCTTTGCAATTGATTTTTGTGTGTTTTGGTTCGTTTTTTTTTTCTTTTTTCTTCATCTCATAGGAGTACACTGAAGAATTCCGCGACATTGCCAAAGGGAATAAGTCGAAGGAAGCCCTTCCAGCTGCACCGATTACATTGATCCATCAACGACCCGTTGGAGATGATTTGCATGTACGCATGGTGGACCTTTTATTTTATTTTATTATTTTATTTACAAAAAAAAAATCTTTTTTTCTTTTATTTTATTTAATGCCTTTTGTGTCTTATTGGAATTTTATTTATATGCAATTTGGCAATTTTTTTTTATATATTGTGATTGTTGCAAAATGTTTTTATTGATCAATTTTTTTTGCAAAAAAAAAAACGCTGCAAAATTAGGAAAAGCAAAATTAATAAAATATAATTGGAGAATGTTGAGAGGGAAGAAAAGTGAAAAATTGCTAAATTTCTTTTGCGCAAATTGGAGCTTTTTCTCACTTTTTTTTAATTATACTTTTGGGGGGAAATGATTGAAGAATTGAATGGAAACATTAATGCTTCCGTTCTCCTTTTATTTATTTTGTGATTTATTTAGGATTATCCACCACCACCGAGCAGCAAAGGTACATCCAATCGTACGTCGGTGAATTTGAGCGTGAAGAATTCCAGTGCATCCAGAAATTCCGCAAATATGGATTCCCCCAAGTCAGAGAGCAATGCAAAGAGTGAGGTGTCACCGAGTCGTCAATCAGCGATTACAACGTAAATAAATACATTTATAAAGAAATAAAATAAATCGATGAGGGAAATGGGGAAAAGTGTCTAACAATAATTTAAATCAATTTTGCAGAAATGGGAACGGAAAATCGGATCAGAATCCATTTGATGAGGAAGAATGGGACGAAGGGGATGCAGCTGAGAATGTTCTCGTGGACAATGGGGAGCCGGGTGTTCCTGTGAAAGCGCTCTACGACTACGAAAGTGCTGAAAGTGATGAGCTGACCTTCAAACAAGGTAAGGCAATTCACTGGAAAATCTATTTTTCATATTCATTGAAATATCACGAAATTTTCCTTAAATCACTGAATTTTTAAATTTAAATTTAAAAATCAAAAATGTATTTTTTCTCATCAATTTTAGGTGAAGTTTTTGAAAAATTGGAGGATGAGGATGAACAGGGTTGGTGCAAAGGAAGAAAAAATGGAAAAGTGGGTCTATATCCTGCAAATTACGTTGAAGTGGTGGAAGGATAAAACAAAAAAAGAAAAACTTTTTAAGAAAATAGATGAAAAAATGAAAATCACACACACAACACCTCCTAGAGAAGAAGAAAAATGAGGAAAGTATGATTACTTGTTAATTATAGTATGAAGATGAGATACATAATCTATTAACTAGAGAAAGAAAGAGAGTGAGAGAGATTTATTTAACAACAACAAAAACAGTAAGAAAAGAAAGAAATCTATTAATGTCGCGCCTGGTTTGAAAGGTTCTTTTTGTTTCCAAAGAGGATTTTATCTATATAATTTATCCTCATAATTTAATTATTAATTATTTTCTCTGTTTTTTTTTCAATTGAATCGCACTGTTTTTTTTTGTCTTTGTATTGAAGAGAGAGTCTGTATATTTATGAATTTTTATCCATTCTTTTTCCTCATTTGGTTGTCAAAGAGCAAAGAAAAAAAATAACTCCTTTTGAGCCATTTTATGTGTCTTAACACGAAATTCGTATTTTCCCGCATCTATATAAGAGAAATTCACAGAAACACAATTTATCTTTACAATTTATAATGTTCTCTGTAGTATTATTATATAATTTATATTATTTGATGATGTTTTTAGAAGTTGTGCGAAGATATTGTATGAAGTTAAGAAGATGATTAAAAGCATCCAGGGTCTGTATTATTTTTTTCTTTTGCGTGAAAACTCTTTTTTGAAAAATTCTTTAAGAATAATGAATGGACGTAGATTTGGGCAATGAATGGACGTAGAAGGTGGATAAATAGTAAAGTAGGAGTTATTAAAAAAAAATCAGAAACAAATAAAACAAAACTATCGAAATAGCAAAAACTATTAAAGAAAAAAAAACAAACAGAAGCATGAAATAGCATCGATAACAGAAATCATTTAATTGAACGTAAAAAAAAAAGAAAAATCTTCCAATAATTTTTAGTAATGTTATCTAGAAGAGAGAGAGTCTGTAATGATGGAAACTCAAGCAATTATAGAGAGAAGAAAAAGAAAAAAAAACTTGTGGGCGAGAGACCATAAATTGTGCATCAAAAAAATCTTGTATTCACCCATAAAAACATCAACATTTTTCAAATAGAAAAAAAATGGGAATTTTTCCTCAAAAATGGAGGATTTTAAACAACAACCAATTTTTGAAAATAATAAAAACTTTTTGATGAATGTAAAACATCGCAAAATGGTCTTTTTTGAAGAACTATTGTATTAACTAAAACAACAACAAAAAATAGACGTCGGTTAGGAGTTAGATTGAGCATTTGAGAGAATCATGTTACAAAAAAAATCTTTAAATTAAAGGAAAAATATCAAAAAAAAATTTATCTTTTATTTTCAATAAATCTTCTGTCCTTTAGCTATTATTCTGGAATCATTTCTTTCCTTCTTTGAGGATTAAGTAATTATTTTTCAATTTATTTTTACCTTTGCAATATTAATTTGTCCTTTAATGGGCCTGATTGGGTCTAAATTAAGGCTTGAGGGCTAGGGTAAAATAAAAAAAAGCTTTTTTCCACTATTATGTATTTTATTTTTTATTATTTCTTATGAGCTAAAACATTTTATCATTTCCTTGATTGTTTGTCTGAAAGAGCATCTATCTCCGACGATCCCGCGATCTCTCACGCCTGTGTGATCTTTCCGATATCTCTGTTCTTTCTGATCTATCATTCTCCCTTCTGGATTGACGATCGCGTTCCTTTCTACTCTCACGATCTTCTCTTTCATTGCGATCTTTCCTCCCTTCGCGATCTTTTCTCTCATCGCGATCTGATCTGTCTTGTCGCTCCTTTCTACCTCTGTGATCTTCTCTTTCCTCACGATCCTTTCTACGCTCATTTTCTCTTCCACGACTTCTCTCCCTGGATCTCTCTCTACTCCTTTCCCTAGACTTCCTACGGGATCTCTCCCTGGATTTCTCTCTTGTTTTATCTCTACTCTTTTCACGTTTCTTTTCATCCCGTCCATTTGATCGGCTTTCCTTCTCCTTTCTTCCGGATACTTCCTTCTCCCTTGTGGACTTTTCTTTCTCCCTTCCAGAGGTTTTCTTTTTCTTCTCAACCACTTGCTTTTTCTTTTTATCTTTCCTCTTCTTCCTTTTTTCACTTCCGGAAGAATCACTAGAAGACGAAGAATCCGAACTACTGCTATCCTCCGAGGAGCTCTCTGATGACTCTGAAGAAGATTCCGATGATGACGATGAGGCATCTGATGATGAGCTGCTGTCAATCTTCTGCACAGCAGCCCCAATTACCGGACCCACGGCCTTTGGGGCTTGCTTGAGGTGCTCTCGGAGGGCATCTGTGAGTCCTCCAAGACCAATTGAGGTGAAGAAATTGATGGCAAAGCGGGAATTTTTGGGATTATCCCGCGGGAAGAGTCCTGCAAAGGATTCCTGCAGGATGGGCTCCTTCAGGCGGGTGTTTAGCTTCCCCAAGCCCATGTATTCCACTAATTCTTGAAAGAGGATTTTTATGAATATCCTACTGGAACTTGTGGTGTCTTCCTCGTTGAGTTTTATGCATTCCAGTACATCCCATCCGATGGCGTCCGTGAAGAGGAGATGCGCAAAGAATTTGCTCACATTCCTGAGGCGATTTGTGTCCAGGCGATGCGTCGTGGTGTACGTGTCGCGGAAGATTTCCTCAAAGGGTGCCACGTAGACTTTATTAATCATACAGAAACGCTGTGCTAGGAGTCCGTAAAACTTCTCGTAGGTTCTCTGTTCGGCACAGCAGTCGAGGAACATATGACAGAGTTCCATTTCCTGCCCTGGTTTGAGTTCCATCTTCATCAGCTTATGCGCACATTCTTCGTAGTCAAGACTTGAGTGAATTGTGAGGTAGATTGTTCGCCGGAGAGCCACGAGATTAGTCTCTGTGTTGTCAATTATTGTTTCACCTGGCTTCTTTTCTGACTCCTCATCGTCACTTGCATCGGAATCTGAGTCACTGCCACTATCTCCACTGCCACTTCCGGACTCCGAATCACTGGCATCGCTGCCTAGAAGCTCTTTGCTTAAGCCTTTGTACTTATCCTCATTCTCCACGTATTCTGCGTCGTATTTGAAGACATTCAGAACATCCTGCCCATCTGTGGCCTCATCCAGCATTATAAGATGCGTAAATTGATCATCCTCCTCGACAAGTTCGAGGGATTCAATCACAGACACGTGATCCTTGAAGCCATCTTTGCGCACCTGGAAGACCACTTCAATCATGTACTGCACCCTCTTATCCAGCTTCCCCTCATGCAGGATATTCTTAAGCATCTCAAAGATCGCATTGACACCCTTTGCGGTGACTTCTGTTAGCTTCTGCCCGCATTCTTTGAGGAAGGCAATGGCCACCTCTACGGAGTCATCTGTGGGGCTCTCAACGAGCAGTGTGAGAATCTCCAGGGCTAGAATCTCATGGGCAACACGCTGATTGACTAAATGAGCCAAAAATCGCGAAGAGGAGATGCACGTTGTTTTGTCATTGCGCCGGAAGCCACGTTTGAACTGAATGACAAGACGCTTCAGCAGGAGTTCCCCGATGTTGGGGAATTTGGAATTAATCACCGCCACAAGGGCAGCATAGACGTGTGTGAATGTGGGTGAGGCAGCCTGTGCCTGGATGATGGAACGACAGAGAAGCCCACGGCCACGGACAATGTTCTCCTTGAGGAGTTCCCGCGTAATGATGCCAATATTATCCACATTCACCTTATTTATGTAGCCATGAATGGACTTTTTCAGCGCCTCCCATGCTATTCTCTGGTACGCCGCTGACGACTTATCCGTAATCTCTGCCTGCATCATGCGCAACTTTGCCGGTGGAATGTAAGCTCCACCTGTTTTGGATGTCAGCAAATCCACAGTTCGACGTTGACGCTCAGTTATCACTTCCGGATTATTACTCTTTTCTTTCTCCTCATCTGACCTCCTTCTCTTCTCCGGGCGTTCCTCAGGAGAATCTGATCGCGACCGGCGACGATCTCTCCTTCTACTCCTCTCATCATCTGAACGCCTCCTTTCCTCCCTATGACGTTTTTCCGGACGTTCCTCACGACGACGATGTGAATCGTTTTTCTCATCATTCCGGGATTTCTTCCCTTTCGGCGACTCCTGTGATATTTCCCCATCGGATCTACCATCATCACTCTCCTTCCCATCCTTTGCTGCATCTCCTTTTGTCATTTTATTTACCTATTTCGCAAAAAGGAAGGAAATGAGAAAATAAGAAAAGTTGCAAAAACAAACAAACTTAACCTCAAAAGTAAACGATTTGAGAAAAACTCACAATTTAACGAATTTTCACAGAACCTCGAGGATTTTCACACGCGAAATAAAACTTTGGACTTGTATGCACTCTATTTGCACAAAAGAATTAATTAGAAGTGAGAGAAAATTGCAAAGAATTTAGGAGCAAAACACGTTTATTTGTGTGAGTGTGATGACAGCTCGGCGTTTAGTGAGCGAATGAAATGAAGTTGGCTTTATGTACAAGAAATTGCGCCAATAATAATTCAGGGGCAGCAGTGTATCTCGCTCTTTCTTGTCCCTCTCGCTCTCTCGAAATTCTTTGCCGCCTTTTCTTATTTTTTTAATTGTTTTATTTTTCCTAATTTATTTCCCATTTATTTATCATTAATTTTATGAGGAATTAATTATAATTACCTATGTTATCTGTTAATAAAATGAAAATAATTATTTTTAGAAATAAAACTAATTATTTTTACTGAGCAAACTATTAAAATTTATTTGAATCGAAATTTTTTCAATACATCATTACAATTCTTTCTTTAATTCTAGGATTTTTGTTGTCTTTTTTTGAAACTAAGAGAGGATTCCTGGTCACAAGAAACACTGCAAAAAGTGGAATAAAATTCACCGAAGAAGAGGGATTTTTCTACAATTCTACTTTTCTATTTATTCCATTAATTCCTAATGAAGATTCTTTTATTCTTTGCTTTTTTATTGGTTTTCTTTTCTTCTTCAGACATTCGTAATTTTGGTTACACATTTTGGGTTTTTTCCTCTATATTTTTAAATAAATTTAATATTTTTTGTATGTCTTTTCTATTCGCTAGTTTTCTATTTATTTACATTAATTTGTCGTGCTTAAAATTTTGGTGGCTCTTCTATTGGATTTGTTTAAGTTTTTCTTTAAATCGGTGCAACTTAAATATTTATTTTGGTTTTTACTTTACTACAAAGAACTCGTTTTTCTTTATAATTTGAATTAAGTAATCAATTAGAGACTGATTTGCTAAATTGTCCGCATTAGCCGTTGGTTTGTGTGAGTGTGTGGAATATGTGAGCAAAAATTGGAAAAAATCTCTTTTAAAATTTATTATTTTTTTTTTAAATTTTTGATTTGTCTCTTTTTCTAAAATTTTATTTATAAGATTTTTTTTTGGTATTTGCTGTTTTCATTGATATTTAAAGTAATTTTAAATAATTTTACATTTTTTAAGTCTGATTTTATCTCTATTTACCTTTGTTTATTTATTAATTACAAACCTTTTGAAATATTCAAAGAAAGCGTCTACAACTTTGGTAAAATGCTGTATTAATGTCTTTATATGTCTCATCTATTTCTTTTCACAATAAATTAATTTTAATTTATACATGAAGGATAGATTTATTTTACGCAAATTTCTTTATAGCTAGTTACGGTAGTAATATGTTTTTTTTTATTTAATTTCTCTCACATTTTTAAAGGAATAAAAAATGCTTCTTTTGTAAATCCTTTTTTTTTTTGGAGCTCTTTAAGAAGCTTTTCTATGGAGTTTCTTGTGCCATTTTGGTGCAAAATGTTCTCACATAAAAAGGAAAAAATTCTTTTTTTTTTAATTTGAATTAAAACAAAGCCAAGTGCAATAAAAATGGCACAAAATTTGAAATATTTCTGAAATCGATTCTGATAAAAAAAATCTTTGAATTTGTTTTAAAATTAATTTTTAAGAGTCAAAAAAAAGTAATTTTTTGATTTTTTTTTCATTTTGCTGAATAATTTTTTGAAAAGATAAGAAATGAATCTCAATAATTCTTGGAATAAAATTTGTAAGATTTAACAGTTCCAAAAAAATTCAAAGAAAATATTTTACACAGAATCGATCCCAATTTTATTTATTAGGTATTTATTTATTTATTAAAATATTTTAATTTTTCGTTAAAAGCGAAAAATTTCACAAGCACTCGATTAATTAAGAATTACTTCTTCGTTATTCTCTTTCTCCATTATGTATATATTTAAGTCTACTCTTATTAAGCCACTTTGGTCTGTTTTAAAGGCCACTCATTTGATTTTCTCAAAGAATTTCTTTCGCTACGAAAGATTGAGGGCACTTTTTTTGAAAAATCTTTTAAACCAAAAAATTTAAAAATTGTCGAGCAATGAGTTTTTCTTACGGACTCTCGCGCTACAAAAAATAAATCAATCCCCCCCTAAATCTTAGATCCAAGTTCTAATATTTTTTTAAGGGTCATCATCACTAAATTTAGCCTAAGAAGACCACACTCAGGAAAGCTTTTTTTTTTAATGCTAATTTTGATTTTATTTCCATCCACTTTGTAAATATTTTTGAGGTCTTAAATTTTAACATTTTTTTTTAAATTTTATCTTCGTCGGTATATTTAAACTAAAAGTTGTAGAAAAAAGTTGCTTCTGGATATTTAAGTCTTAAGTAACATTATATACTATAAGAGGATATATTTTATATAGTTAATAATATTTAGGATAATATTTAATATGATCTTCATGATTTTTTTGTTTTATTCGTTTAAATAGGCACGTCCTAGATATATATATTTTTAAATTCCTATTTTAAGTTCCTAATAAAAAGGCTAAAACTTTACACAGACTTTTAATTATTCGTTTTTATAAGTTTTCTTTCAATTATTTCCCTTAAAGAAAGTCCACATTTAGAAACCACAACTAGACTAAAAGACAAATAAAAACTAATTAAGGGAAAAAAAGTCCAACAAAAAGCACAAAAATCGTTGTAAAATATTAAAGACAACTTATACTCTTCGGGAATTATTTTAAATCTTTTTTCATTCTTTATCAAACACCTGACTAGATAAATTTCGGTTGGTTTTATCGTTTTCTTTATCTTCTTTTTTTTCTCTTTTAATTCTATCGTTTAAAGGCATTCTTAATTTTTTTCTCACATTAAAAAAACTGCTAAAATTGAGATTTTACTTCTCAACACCCAAAAGTTTCGCCGCCTCATCTGGTGAGGACTGCAGAACTTTATTGAGGATCCCTTTGTCACTGATGCCCAAAAGATTCCCAATGAGATCAGATGCTTCACTCTCGCCACTCTGTTCGTGCTGTTGCTTCATCAACAATCCCAAAATACTCGCCCCATTGCCTTCAGTCATGGCGGAGAACTTTTCTTGTGCCTTCAGCTGTTGCTGCTGCTGCTGCTGTTGCAACTTCCACTCCATAAACTCCGGAATCTTCAGGAGATTCGGCAAATTGGCAGCAATTGGTGGGGGAGCCGTTGTGGGATTTGTCGCTTCATCATCGGATAGATCAGACGCACTATGGGCACTATTTGGTTGATTATTTCCACTTCCGTGAATGTTGTGCTTCTTCTGGTGGCGCAACATGCTGTGCTTCAGTGTGAACTTCCGCTGGCAGACGTCGCATTGGAAGGGACGCTCCCCTGAATGGGTCCGCATGTGGCGCCTAAGATCCTCCGTTGACCAGAAGCGGCGCATGCAGAATGCACAAATCACCTACAAATGACGGCAAAAATAAATAAATTTAAGATTAATTTATTCAGGAACTTGAGAAAAATTCCGAGGAAGCCTTTTCAAAGGATATCTAGGACTTACCTTGCGATTGGTGTAATCAGGATATTTTCCCTTTGCTTCATTCTTCTCATCATCCTCCGCGGAAGCCGTTTGAGCCTCTGCTTCCGCCTCAATGGCCCCCTTTGAGAGGAGCAGTGCAAATTCCTGCGTATGCATATTTTTAATATGCTCCAGGCAGTTGACACGCTCCGGGAAGGAACCATCGCAGAGATGGCACTTGAAGGGTAGATCCGAACTGATGAGTCCCAATGTCTCAATTGCCGTGCTCTTGAGCTGTGGCACTGTAAGATTCAGTGTTCCAACATCTCCACAACTATCAGCTGGTGCGGTGGCTTTCTTCCCGGAAGCAGCATCGTCAGCTGGTGATTTTGGGGGTGCTTCCTCTACGGACGATGGGTTGTCCTCCTTGGTGATCTTGGTGGGATCGAGAACATCATCAATGGGCACGTAGAGCGACATGGCTGATTCGACATTCCCATGCTTCCGCAGCAAATGACGATCACAGTTGCTCTTGGTGGTGAAGAGTAATGGGCAATGGGAGCACTTGAACGGCTTCTGACCAGTGTGGGTGAGAATGTGGCGTCGTAGGGAGCTGGACCAGGGGAACATGCGCTGGCAGTAGGGGCAAGAGACACGATTTGGTGCTAAACTGTATGCAGACTTCTTCTTTTGCATCACAGGCGACGGATTGGGGTCATCTGTGCCGGAATTATTGCTCTCAGATGCACTCCCAGAAGCCACAAGTCCCTCCTCATCACTGTGCTCCTGAGAATTTGCATCAGACCTATTTTTTACGAAAAAGAAAAAAATATTGTTAAGTTTATGCAAAAAATAAACATTTTTGATCTAAATTTTTGTATTAAATTCTCACCTGAAGTAATTGCCAAAAGCCATGGGATTCGTAGCATTATCCACTAATCTGGATACAGAGACAAGATCAGCTTCCTCTTTGAGGTTCTCCTTGTTGAAGGTCTTTGTGCCATTTTCAGCTTTGATTTTCCCATTTGAATCTCGTCCTTCGGGGGCATTTCCCTGAGACGGGGATGTCTTGTCTGATGACGTCTTCATGGCTTGCTCGAGGATATTTTCAGCCACCTTCTTAGCCGCCAAGATGTGCTCATCATCCACCTTTGTTGTTGGCATTTGAGACAAATCCTCCGGCTGGGAATCCTCATCAATTACAAGTTGTGGATCTTCCTCTTCATCCTCCACTTGTCGACTACTCGGTCGCGATGAGGCACTACTGCTACTCATGAGCCCAGATGGAATGTTGGGCAGAAAAGGAAGCTTCCCCGAGGGATCGCGACTCTTGAGCTGCTGCGCCAGAATGGCATATTTGACGTGTTCCGAGATTGCACCGAATGTCCCACTCGATGGCATTTGTGTTCCCGCCATTGGGGACGATGGCACGGTGTGATTGTTGGTGGTTGGCGTTGCTGGTGCCTGTGATGGAGCACCACCACCGCGACGCATCATGTTGTGGCCACTGCGCTGCCTCTGAGCCCAAAATTGCGGATGTTGTTGCTTTATATGGCGCTCCATGTTCGAACGTAGCGTGAAACGAGCTGAGCAATGTTCACAGGCAAAGGGTCTCTCTGTGCGGTAGCGCCTCTGCTTCTGCTTCGGCATGAGCACCCCATTCTTTATGACCATCTTTACGGGACCTACAAAGAGTGGGAACATTTTAATAAATTCCTTTCATGATTTTTGGGGAAGAATTTAAGAAGAAATTCTTGCACTTACCAGTGGATTGATGAGGTGGCGGAATGTGGGGCATTTGTTGGGGTTGCTTGGGGGATGAATCGCTGGCTTTGGGTGCTGAAGCAGAATGATTGGCACCCCCGGTGGAGTTCTGCTGCGACGTGAGATGATTCGTGAGTGGTGGACTTGAGGCAGCAGCTGTGAACATGGGATTGAGCAAAAGGCTACTGGGTGGTAGCTGTGCCCCAGCCTGAAGGGCATCTTTGGGTGGTTGGAAGAAATTCTTCATGTTCATCATTGGATTGGAACCAGCCGCCGCCTGCCCAGCAAGGAGGCTATTCTGCAGCAGAAAGTGCTGCAGCGGAAATCCCGGCTGGTGGAACATGAGATTCTGATAGAATTGATGTAGTTGAATGTAGTGGGCGGGATCAATTTTGGGGAAAGTCTCATTCAGCAGCTGCTGCTGTTGCGCAAAGAGCAGCTGCTGATTCTTCTCGAACATTGCCAGGTCAATCTTTGGCTGTGGCGACGGAGAGTCCCGCGAATCTTTCTCCTCGCGCGACGATGTACTCTTCTTGCTCAAATCCAGCGCATCCATTGATAGATCCACGGGTTTGCCAACATCGCGATTCCCCTCAGTTTGCTCCTCATCCTTCACATCATCCTCATCGTCATCATACCCACTGCTGGCATGGATGAGCTTCTCCAGGCTTTTCACCTGAATCTTCATCGGTGGCTCACTCCCGGCCGCGGCCATCCCACCCGGCAGCATTGTGGGCATCAGCATCTCCTTCAGATGCGACACGGGTGTACTGGTGCGATCTTTGCTCATGTGATCGTCATCATCGGGGAAATCGGGGGAGCCGAAGAGTTGCAACTTCTTGGTCGGATCATCACAGCTGGAGTCTTCAGATGGATGATAAATAATTGCGCGTTTCACCTCTTCTCGCGTGCTCTTCGCGTGCCGATTCCGCAGGTGACGCTCACAATTGGCCTTTGTCGTGAACGCATAATTGCACATGGCGCATTCATAAGGTCGATCACCGTTGTGCGTCCTGCTAATGCCCAAAGAGAAGTGCACAACATCAGAAACATGGGCCAAAATACTCGCGAATACGTGTGCATACAGAGAGACAGAGAACAGACAGAGATGCGAAGAAGAACTCCGCGAGAGATCATTGCCAAATGCTCTTCTCATCAATTAACAAACATTTTTCAGTTGATGGGTTCATGAATGTTTAAAATTTATGCACAAAAGAGATCGCCGAGATCTTCTGTGATTCATTCAAATTTAAGGAGAATGATTGAAAGAATAAGCTTGAAAAAAATCAAAATTCTCTGCCCATCGGTTTGTGCAATATTTGCTCAAAAAATGATCAATTTTTGCACAATTTTTAGTGGATTAAATTAAGCAAAAGTAAAGTATAAATTAAAAAAAAAATATTATCAAAAACTCACCTCATGTGACGAATGAGAGCAGCCTTGTCGTGGATTGTGTATGGGCACATATTGCAGCGATAGGGTCCAGCACCGGCAGCACTCAAATGGATGCGATTGTGTCCTTTGAGAGCCCTCAAATTGGGAAAGACAGCCGTGCAGAGTTTGCATGGGAACTCACCTCGTAGCTTCATCTTCCGGAATTCCGCCGTGAAAGCATCTTGAGCCTCCTCCTCATCCTTACTGGAGCCCATTGATAGATTGAGATCAATTGATTTTGACGGTGCTGGGCGTTCAAGCTGCCGCAGAAACTGCCCCGATGACGTCACATTGATAATGGACTGAATATCTGCGAGATCTTTTGAGTCCTGATGGTGCATTGTGGGTGTTCGTAGCATCTCCTCCTTGATATCCATGTGGAGATCATCATCAGGCGTGGGCGAGGGGGAAGATTGTGGGGTGAGTGCCCCACTGGATGTGGTGGAAGCTGTCGTTGTCATTGATTTATTCTGCAGATCGAGATTAGCAAAGAAATCATCGCGTTTTGCTTCCTCTTCGCTTGTTTCACTATTCTGCCTATTGCGCCGAATACTAAAATCCTGCACACTCTCACCGCACTCCTTGGCATGAATTTCCACAGCACTGGCACACGGGAAGGCACGATAGCACTTTGAGCACTCAAACTTCTGACTAGCAATCGGGGTGCGGATGCTCTGCTCGCAGACGGATTTGGCGATCAGAGGGAACTTCTCGGACGAGAAGTCCACGAACGTGAGATCCTTGAAGCCCTGCATGATATTCTGGGATCGACTCGACGTGCAACGATGGGCATTGAGGAGTTTGTAACTCTTGAAGACGACATCGCAGAAACGACACTTGGCCGGTACTGTTGGATGCTCCTGATCCATGTGCTGCTCCAGGTACAGCATCGAGGAGAAATCATTGCGATCGCACACGGGGCAGCAAAAACTCTGCGGCACAATCTTCGTGGCCGGCTCCACGATGTTGTTGTTGTTAATGGTGCGGATTTTGCGCTTGAGATGATTCGCCGGTGGTACATCTTCAATCTCACTGCTCTTCCGCTTCCCATCGGTTCGTTTTTGGTAGTTATTGTTGCTGCTGCTGCCACTTGAATCCGTGGATCCGTCACTCTCGTAGCTCTCACCCTCACCGCGTTGCTTGTGCGTCCGCATGTGGCGATGCATGTTGCCGTTCGTGGTGAAAGTCACGTGGCAGTACTTGCAGGTAAAGGGACGCTCTCCAGTGTGGACCAGCACATGACGATCGAGAGATGAAGCCGAAGAGAGCACCTGCCCAAAACAGAGATAATCATGATGGTACAGGTGCTAAAGATCAAACCTCATTCACAGACACTTGCTTTGCATCTTTATGACTTAATTTTTTTCTCTTCTTTCGTCTTGCACGTAAAATTTCAAGAAGTTCATTTATAAATTAAAAATTGAACAAATTACTCAATTAACCATTCGCCATCCTAATTAGTGATTTTAATTAAATTTCTTTTCGTGGATCTTTGTTGAATCAACCACAATTAACCCTTTGAAGTCATTTTAAAATTGAAACAATTAATATTTCCTCTTAATAAAAAAATGCACAAATTCAGAAAGAAAGAAAAAAAGAGAAAATGATCTTACAAATGGATTTTTTGAAGCAACGAAGCCACAGACAGCCAAAATAAAGATATCATTTCGAAATCAATAAAATTTGAGATTTTATATCTTACGGAGATCGTGCAATAAAAATAAATTAATTTAAAAGAAAAATCATATTTTGGTACGTCCGGGCGGACCAAGGAGAAACTCTGAATCTTACCTTCGAGCATATACGGCACGTAAAGTTGGTGGAGTCGTCACAATTGTTGTGACTCCGGATATGCTCTGTGAATTCGTGCTGTGTGTCAAGGAGAGAATTGCAAATGGGACAAAAGTACTTTTTGTCCTCTCCCATTGATAATTTGCCGATATTTTCGGTGGGACCCCGTTCAATGGGGCTCTGATTGCTACTCGTCTTGCCCTCTGACTCCTCAGCATCGGTGCGTTGCTTCTCCTCGAAGCCGTACTGTACATTGTTGTTGTTCTTCGTGGCATAACGTTGTTTCTTGCGCATGATCATGATGCTCGTTGTGTCCATCTGACGCATATTGTCCCGCCGGACCACTGTGTGACTCGTGTACTCACTCTCCGAATCATTCGTCTGATCCGTGTCGTTGTGATCACTGCTCAACTTATTGCTCGATGCTGTTGTCGAGGAGGCCTCAGTGCTCGAATTAGCCGTTCGATTAATCGAAGAGCTAACATCCATTGGCTCCACCGAACTATCTGAATTACTCGAAGAACGTCGTTCTGGTGTCCTCGACACCAGAGTCTGACTATTCACATTGGGCGGTGGTGGAGGAACTGCTGACATGGTGCTCGTGGAATATTTTCGCAATTGACGCTTCATTTCTTCTGCAAGAAAAAATTGCAAAGAAAAACTTCATAAGATTCTAGATTTATTTTATGAATTATTGAATGAAAAATATTTTTTTTTAAATATATTTAAATTTGTGATTTTCTTTTCATATAATATGTGGCTGCAGAGAAGGTCGTATCGTACGTTGTACTCTAGCCCCTCAAAAACATAAAATATAGAATTTTTATAGCCTCAAGAATCACGAAATCTTATCATATTTTTCATGTCCATAACTATTGGTGATCAGCTGTTGAATATGATACTAAAAGAGGGGAAATTTGCATGTTTGGCACTTCCATTTGCGATCTTAAAGAATTAGCAAAGTTAACACAATATTAACCACGAAGACCACAGTGGAGACGCCGGGTAGAACAAGTCGTCTCCATCAGATTACATATGGAGTTTGATTTACAAAAGCTTAACCAAAATTAAAATAAAATAAATATTAATAATAATTTTATCTCCCATGAGTCTCATTATATCCAATTTAGAACTCAAATATTGCAAAAAAAGAGACAAGAACTTTGAAAAAAAAAATTGTGGAGCAATTATAATATTTTTGCGAAATTTTATGGTCCCAAGCGCGCGAGATGCGATAATGTTGGTTTGAGAAGAAAAATTCTGCGCCTCGTGTCGAAATCATCAATGCGAAACGTGCGAGAGGAGGTAAAAATTTTTATAGTGACACACACATCGTGCAAACAAAGTGAGGTGAGGTTGGTGCGAGATAAAGATTAAAAACGTTAATAATATTTTTTTTCTGTCCCGATACGACAAAATCTCCTCCAAAGTCGAGTCTGGCGGCATTATTCTCTTATCTTTGCCCTCACCTCATTGCTCTCGCTTTTGGGCTCTCATTGTTCTCGCGCAAAGCTCAAAGAACGATCTCTTCATCTATCGGATGATGACTAAAAAAAAGTGGGTACTTTTTCGCGGGCAGAGACGCGAGGGCGGATGACTTTTATCTCACTTCTGACCGCTTTTTCTTCTCGTTGTCTCCAAGTGCAATTTCCTCTTCAAAAGAAGAGATGAGGCACTTCCGCAAGGTGAATCACGCGTGCTCGAAAAAAAAACCTTCTCGGCACATCTTTGAGGCATTTTGAGCCAATTTTCAGTGTGAATTTTGGAATTTTGCCTCACCTGGAATTACATAGACACCGATCCCTTTGATATGTACAAACATATATTTATGTATTATATGTATCTCTCCCCAATCCTTATCACATATTTGCAGTAGAATTTCTGCACAGCCAAAATAAACAAGACACCTCGCCTTGCACCTCGCGGGACGACTTTGGCGACTTTGTGGGGGGAAATATTGGAAATCTCATTTGATTGAGAATATTTTTTATCGCATATCTTCGACCAAACAGTCCCCGCGCGTATAATCTCCCACAGCACGTCCAATATCATATATCTCCAGGCAGAGCTCAACACCAGGGGATCAACTTCAAGATGAGATCATCAACTTTTCTTCGGATAAGGAGGAGGGTGCGCGCAAAAGGAAGAAAAGCGCGCGCACTGAGAAGACGGCGCACATTCTGGAATTCTTGTTGATCTCTTCTCCATGTTTGCTACAATATTTACCACCCGATAAATGAGTGTTGTATTCTCATACACATTTTGAGGGAATCATAGCACATTTTTTAATGATGTTATGTAAATAAGACAGAAATCATAGGGAATGGTTTGATTATATTCTCATGTGTCACCTCTTTATCTCCCCGCGCGTTGGTTCTCATGTGCTTCTATTCCAAATATTGATAAAAGGCGTCAAAAAAATTACCTTTTAATTCAGATACTCTCTCTCTCTCTCTTTCCCTCTCATATTTCTGTCTCTTAACCCTCTCTCTATGAAATCCACGGAATTGGAGTATCCCAAGAAAAACAGCAAAGGGATAAGACTTAACTCAGCTCTTGAGTTTTTTGAGAAGAAATTAAGTTAAAAAAAAATGATAAAGATGAGCTATCGAATAATCGTATATTTTATTTAAAATTTCAAAAAAGAAACTCTGAAAACACCCAACAAAATTCGGCAAGAAGAACTCTAAAAAGTCTTTGCGATTACGTTCCACATTATTGTAGAAGATTTCAAGAATTTTTTTTTCTTCTTCAATACAATCTCCCTGAAATTTTTATATCAATTTCCCAGATAGTCACGCAATGTCTCTATAAAATTAAATAGAATTTCTTGTTTCAAGAGCCATAGGTATGTCCCGCTTCTCCAATTTCCTACCCTTTTTTTTTTATAACAACCTCCCGTGGCAATCATCACGAATAAAATGGATTTTTCTTCCTTTTGAATCGCAAAATAACCATCAAATCTATTTTTTCTCTCACACAACTTCCTCTGAAGAAAACAAAAAAAAAAATAAATCAGAGACAAACTGAAAATTGGTGGTGCACGAGAAATCCTTGAGATTGGGAAGTTTTTAGACTTTGTCTTATCACCTCCATGATTTACCACTTTGGCGGAATTGCCAATTATGGTGGGGAATGTGATTTTAATGCGGCATTGAGCATTTTTTAATATGAACCACAAAAAAACCCAATATAATGATGAAATCTGATACGAAAGAGAGCACGCAGTTTCTCATTTTTTGTGGCTGTGTGCTATGAGTGGAAAATAAAATTTGAAATGATTTAAAATGATCAACAGAAAATCCCATATAAGATACCTACATTATGTGTTATTTTTTCATTAAAAAAGGTAAAAAAGTGAATGAATATTAGTTAGAAAACTCAAAATAATAATAAAGAATATTATTTTACCGCATGGGATTGATAAGAAACGTACGTAAATGTGTGAAAGCTCTCATTTATTTGGTGGGACAGAGAGACGTTTATCTTTCAATTGCAAACATCAACATTATATATCCGAAGAGGAGGTTCGATCTCTTCATCATCCATTTGTTGGTTAATTTATGTGAAATATCCAAATTGTTATTTTGGAATTTATTTGTAAGAAAATTATGAAATTGAAAAGAGAATATTCAGAACAGGAAGATAAGAAACAATCAATTTTCTCTGACACTCCCAGATGACTCTTTAGGGGATTTTTTTCGTGGGAATGTGAGGAAAAATCTAGCGTGATCACCATTGATGATAAGAGAGCATAAAAATTATCCAAAAGAGCGGCACATAAGCAAACAAGGATTTAAGTGAAGGAAGATTAATTTCTTTGCATGATTATTCAAGCTTAATTTTAATTTTCCGAGAATCACAATCAGTTGGAAACATTTTATTGATTTTGCAATCATCACAATTTCATCATGCGCCCGATATCAGCAATCAACGTGAGACGATATCATTCATACAGAGAAGTATGCGTTCTTGGTAAATTGACATCAGAGTCTTAATGTGGTTTAGATCAAGAAAATATCTGCTCGCGAGAGAGATTTCTTGTGAAATTTCTGCATAAATGCCCGAGCTTTGAAAAATCCAGACAGAAAGTGAAAAATTATGGGAAGGAGTTGGATATTAAATGGAAAAATAGCACAAACACCACACCCAGTTATTTACACACAATTCCGCTCCAAGGTGCCACATTTCGTGGAGTTTCATACCTGGATGTGTCACATCTCCCGGCATGGGCTCCCCTCTCACACGTGCAACTCTCGTCGTTTCACCTCCTGATAACCAGAATCATTAAGTAAATACGATTGGGAGGGAAAGAATGTGCCTCAAAATCATACTCTCTAAAAATTTTATCCACTCTCAACTGGGCCTCAAATGGGAAAATTCGTTTGCTTTGCATCTTCAGGCGGGGGATTCTCTTTTTACGCACCCACTGATGCACCCTTTTTTGGCGGGAAAATCCCTCATGACAAATTTTCTTGTAGTCGTAACACACCTACATAAAATTGCGCACATGTGAGGTCTCTTTGATACTAAAGTTTTTTTTATTAAAATCTGGTAAATTAACTGGTTAATTTGAAAAAAAAAAAATCTATGTTAAAATAACTTTAGAGTTTATTTACCTAAAACGAATATTTTAAAATTTAATCGTAAGAAATTAAGATAAATAATTTTCTCGAATTAGAAATTTGAATTTTAAGAAACATTTTAAAATTAAAATTAAACAAAAATAAAATTTCAATAAATACCCCATTAAATTCTAAAAAAAATAAATTCTGGCACAAAAGTGAAAATCTCACTGAAATTCAATACTTTATTTGCTGTGGGTGTAACAGAACCTAATTATTATTCATCAATATTTTCTCCCCATGCAAAACACTTTTCCAGCTTCACAGAGCTTTTTCACTGGGTGGTGAAGAGAGATATGGAGGAGTGTTTATTTTGTGGGAGGATGGTATGGTGTGTACAGGAGGATGAGGAGAAGCGCGAACAGAGTTGATTCCCTTCATATGGATGAACATTTTGAGAGAAAGAAATGCGCATGCACTGAATTTTATCCAGGAAGGTAAAACGCCCCAGAAGATACTCAACACTTCACCTGAAGAGGATTAATGGGGGGATAGAGAGAGAACTTGGTGGAGAGTTTGGTGGATTTTAGCGCATTCGATAACACGAGGAAAATCTTTAGTTAAACACTGCGTGACACATTGTGCGCGTCTGTGATAAGGCAAAAGTGATGATTGGGAGCACGGAAAAAAATCATGAGATTGAGAGATTTCCACTGA
Source organism: Lutzomyia longipalpis (assembly GCF_024334085.1). Lineage (NCBI taxonomy): Eukaryota > Metazoa > Arthropoda > Insecta > Diptera > Psychodidae > Lutzomyia > Lutzomyia longipalpis. The sequence continues at coordinate 8,992,236 of NC_074708.1, read as the reverse complement.
AGGTGATTTGTTGTTTTGTCACCCACCCACCCATACATGGAGACCAAATGCCCCCTTGATCTTTTTTTTTTTTGTCTTTTACGTAAGCTCTCAACATCGCAAAATGATCGAGAGACACAGAAGTTGGTAATAATGTCGCGGCACCTATTGAGTGGAAGCACCAAGAAATTGAAAGCACTTCATGACGAATCGATAGTCAACGAGAGGAGAATTTGCTCCCAGAGAATTCCACATCCGGTGGCAGTTTTTCACGCGCGGCAACAAATTCCACCCACATAACCCGAAAATGGATGTTTTTCTCACTCTCTCGCGGAGTTGCTTCATCGTGATTAAAGAAAAAGAGACGCAAATGCGGTGGAAAAAAAAGCCTCTGATGGCGATCATGGCGCAATATGCAGGAGGGGCAATTCAATTGAGGCCCCAATTGATCTGCAAGTCACACACAGACAATTTTTTAAATATCTCTACCTTTTGCCACCGAATTTCTCGCGTTTATTGCCCACTTATTGGGCCTCTTTTGTCTCACACCTCTCAAAATCTTTCGAATATCGCGGTTTTTTTTCTATCTCATCTCTTTAAGTTTTTTTTTCTCTGAAAATTCGCGAAACTAATCCTCCCGGTTTTTACATAAAAAGAGTAATTTTAACACTGTATACTTTTACCACATTTTACCTCGCTTTGAGTCTGCAGCAAACAAGATATCCATATTGACCAATGATTCACTACTTATTTTACTTGGGAAATTTTTTTTCTTCACAAAAATATCTTTTATTCACATAAAAAACTTTAAATTATTGATTTTATCAATAAATTAGATCAAAAGTTGAAGTTTAATATTTTTGGTTGTAAAAAAAACTGGCGAACAAATTCTTTGCTAAACAAATTCTTAAATTTTCTCTTCGAGACGTCTGCACAGAGTGACTGTTGAAAAATAACTGTGGAGATTGAAGAAAATCATGTGGAGATCACATCCCAATTTTCAGCAAGAAAAAGTGACTTCTTGCTCAATGCTTAAAAGGAGAGAGAGAGATGGAGATAAAACCCTAAGGAATTTATCTTCTTGACTCGTTAAAAACTGATTGTGGCACAAGCTTGGGCGTCCTTCCTAATGAGGGTTTAGCAAATCCCTAAGAAGTATTCACTGTTATCCAAGTAACTTCGTCAAGAACATATTTTAAGTACGAATGTGTGCTAACTTTATTTATTAGTTATTTGGAATAAATGAATTGAACGATTTAAAAAGGATCTAACTTATAGAGATTGTTGAGCGTAAAAACGAAAAATAAAGTAAAATAATTTCTCAATTTTTCTTTCAAACTTTCTCTTCTCCTAAAGATCTTTAGGTGGTTAGACCTATGTATAAAGAACCACAGATACTGCAATAAAATTAAATAAAACAGATATTTTTGTCTAAACTAATGCTAACATTATAGTTTAGTCAAAAGTTTAGTTTGGAAGAACATTTTATTAAAATGTCTTAAAGACTTTTTAACTTATAAAGCAGAATTTGATTGAACACAATTAAAAGCTTTTTCTTATACTTACAGCTCTCTATACCTCGATGGAAGCAAGTTTCATCTCAAAAAGCAATCAGGCGATGCAGAAAGACCCTGAGGGTCACTATTTAGTGGTAAACAGTAGGAGGTATTTAAAAGGGAGACTGATGAGAAATTTTGCAGAGAGAAGTTGTTGCAAAAGACAACCCAAAATTGCTTCTGGGGAGGTGGGTTATTTTTGAAGGAGGACAAGTGGTGGCTGACAAACTTTTGGGCCATGTGCGTCCCATATAGGTATAAGAAACTCACCAGAAGATGATAGGAAATATGCCTAAATGCGACCTTGTGCCAGATAGAGCCCATTTTTACGATGGATTCTTGGAATAATTTTACTCCGACTGGTATTTGTCCACCTCTTCGTGGCTCTTGTGTGGCAGGCAGGAAAGATCATAATGTGATGATTATTGACGGAGAAAAAAATGTACATAGATTTGCTATAATGTATACTATATAGCATATATAATCCACCCCAGTGAAGGGGGATGGTTGTCTGTCATTCTGCATGGACAGGGAGGAAAGTTTGTGGCGGATGTTTGCAAGAGAGGCGCAAATGGTGAGTTTTGTGTGTGACCCTGTCGGTTGGCATGGAGACCAATCAATAGATTCAAAACGAGCCCACAAAGATTTTTCCACTGTGCTTCTCTCCCGCATTCTCTCCATGGCTCTTGTAATGCGGTTCACCCTCCGCGGGCACACCTTTTTCCACCTCTCACTCACTCGCAATGGGGATTTCCATCTTTTGCCCTCCTCCATCATCATCATCATCGTCGTCGTCTCTTGCATGATATCCCACCACAAATTTCAACTCACGAGCTCCCACAAAAAAAAAAAGAAGAACCCGCACACCTGAAGGGGAGAAGGCACACCAGAGAAAATTGTTCCTGGAACTCATCTATATATATACATTTTTTCGTTTTCTGCGCGTCCCTTGATGGCGTCTCCCCCAACGAACAGAGAATTTTAGTCTCTGCTTGAAATTTTTAACCAAATGGCAAAAATTTCCAACGGATTTCAATCAATTCTTCGCAATTTTGTAACTTTGAAAAATCAAGAACATTGACAAAGAATATTTAATTAATAATTTAATCACTACACGTGGAACTACCTATATATAGCACAAACAAAATGGGGTTAAAGAAAGGAACTTTTTTTTTGTCTACTCTTGAAAAAGAAATTCTGAATGAATTCTTGGAAAATTGTCTGCATTGAACTATAAATTTTATTGTGTGACAAAACGAAAATTTAAATCCTACTTGAGAAAATATTCTGCATTAGTTTACAAAGTGATTTTATCTTAAATGATTAAACTAATGACTAATTAATTAACTACTTAGTTGTTGTAACATAATTCCAAACACAATATTCTAAATGTTTTAACGACATTAAATGTGAGTTTTCCATGTACATAATAAATATCCAGGAGTGAAAAAAATAAACTTTCAACAAAATATTTAAAAAAAACGAATCTTTCACGGATCCTGCAAAGAGAATTTAACTAACATAATTCCTATAATCTTTAACACGAAAAAAGATGCTTTTGCGTGTTATAAAAGCATTTTTTTCTGTATTAGAACTGTAGCACCTAATGAATGACATGTTATAATGTTAGTTAGATTCCACGCTAAAACAACCAACAACATATTTGCTTTGGATGATAGGGCGGCAACATAAAGGGTGAGAGGAGTGAGCATGGGGTTGAAAAGAGAGAAAAAATCTCAAGATGAATTTTTCATTTGTGCATAACATGGGAGAGGTGAAACAATTCGGAATGCCCGTGTCTCTCGCTCTGGCCGGAACATTTTATCGATTGTGGGTGCTGGAAGGGAATTGTGCGCAAAATCTGAATATCGTGGCTGTGAGAAGCCCCAGCGAGACGCCAACGAGATGTGGGAGAGACCTCTGCGTCTCACCTGCCTTGAATTATATGGATGTCGGCCAGGTGGGTGGGTGTGGGTGGTGTGGAGGACCCTTCTTCTTCTTGGGGAAGAGTCAATGCTACAAATGTCCCTGGGATTTGTGTGCCAAGCACGAAGACGGGTTTGCGCAGAAAATATATACATACATAATGTATATTTATATGTACTTTATATAGCAGCACCCCCGCGAGGGGTGGGCTTTTTCGTTTTGGGATTTCGTGTGTCATTCTCGGTGCGGTGGCGAAAAGCCAGCAGCACACAGCAACCACGAGGGAGGACTCCCCTTTATATTCAAGCAGCATACACCGCATATAAAAGGGGGTGTGGGTGTGAGAGAGATTTCCGTGAATAGATTGGATGGATGGGTCTAAAACTCGAAAGTTCGTCTCTTAGCAACTCAACGCGGACAAACAGACACGATGAGGAGGTTGGATTCTATTTTCAGGAATTGGGGCTTCTCTCTGGCTTCGTCTTCCAACCTTTTTTGCATGCGTCAACATTTTTCCAAGATAAAATGGCGCACTCCTTCGTCTTTCCCACCAACACACCCCCTAACAGCATATATGTATGTTATGTACGTACATATATCAGAAGGGGGATACAACTCATGGACGAATAAATGCATGAAATTGTAATCTTATTAAATCGATTTTTCTCTCACTCGAGCTCTCTGTCCTCCATGTCTTTTTCGCGTTTCATATCATTGAACTCTCTCCAAGCGAATGTTCTCTTCCATTATGCTTCTGAGGGCGACCATCCGCCGAGGGGCTTAAAAATGTTTTCTATCAAGCACTATAATCCGTTAAACGCTTTCTAACTTTAAATTTTTAAAGAAAAATCAAAACGAGTGAGGAAAATTATAAAGATTGAAAAATTAAGGATTTGGTTATGAATTTTGAATTAATTATTTTAGTTTTTTTTGTTGATTTAATGAATATACTTCAAATTCGGAAACAAAAGGCTTTTTTTTCTGAATGATGTACCAATTTAATACTTTTCTTATTTTTTAAAGAAATTAAAGAAAAATGAAAATGATATTCTTAAAAGAAAGTTATCAATCTGTTTAGATAAAACTTCATAACCAAATAAATGATCATATTCACCCCATTCTATCGTATCTTAGATGCTTGTTTATCATTTCCAAACAATTTAAAAAATATATTCATATCAGTATTAGGGACAATAAAAAGAGTTAGTTATGTTCCCCTTGGCTGTTGTAGATTTTTTTTCCACCTCACCAACATTGAACCACAGACAAATGTGCACAATTTTCTCCCCCTCCGGACCCGAGTCCACCCTCTCAGGTTCGCGACGTATGTGTACAATTTTTCACCTTGTCTCTGCATGTAGCACACACCATCGGGTGGGACGCAGGGAACTAGCAAACCAGAGAGAAAATTCTACACCTGCTGTACAATTTTTTTCCTCTCCTGTGAGTTCCATTTGAAACCACGAAATCCTATTAGATTTTTTTCCAGCTACTCTCGCCCTCTTATAAAAAAATAAGGGAAAGGCTCCATAACCAGTAGACATGTGCATTTAGGGGTGGAAACCTATCAATACACACCACCAGAAAAAAAACCTTGTTTATTCGCCATGCGAAGTGTGGAGATTTTATGCTGTAAATGTGGCTCTGAGATGGTCATTTATCTGCGTCTCCATGTTGATTCTTCTTTTTTTTTGCTCTCGGTATGCCCAACTGGTTTTTGAACAGAAGACGCGAACCTATGGGAACGAAGAAGAGGCAGATACAGTGAGAAGTGAGAATCATCCCAAAATGGTGTTGACAATCAATCGGAGAGGAAATTTTCATGTGGGTTGCGTACGTGGGTGGCACCCAAATGCTAATGTCGTTAAAACCTGAGAGAGAACTCAAAGGAAATCCATCGTCAATCCCTTTTTCTCTCTCCCCTCGCGTCACAGCGATTGCTATATATAATGCGAGGAGCCATATTATATATAGCGCGGATGTTGTTAATGTGGAATGAGGGCGAATGACTGCAGTAAATTCATCCACTACACGCGATTTCTCCAAACAAAACCCCAACCAGGCGAATATATATTCCGTGGATGGGTGACCAGGGGAGGAGGAGGGCTTTTTGGCATGTATGTAGGCTTGAGCCGAGAGGGTGGGAGGCCAGGGAGAGAATATTCTCATGGATGTCACATACTGTGAGCTCACACAACGCGCGAGATATAGGAGCAATGGTGGAGTCTCAGTGCGACGTCGCATTTAAAATTGGAGCGCGTTAAAACATCAGCCCAGCAAATTGACGCAGAAGAGGGAAAAAGACCATGAGAACACACCACAGCGCCCAGAGTATGAGTTCCGGAGAGAGACGCAGGTGAATATGGGGGTAATTTATTATTCTAATTGGTGTGTCATTGAATTTTGTTGTCAGTTTGCTGACTGCTTTTTAATGATTCCCATTCGCTTCGGGTGTATATAGGTACCTTCTTCTTTCCCTGAATTTGGTACTCTCAACACACTCATCCCGGAGGTTGAGATCGACCTGAGAGTTGTGAGGGGGGAACTCATTAGCATTGGATATCTCTAAACAGAGAGCCAGCATGTGATGTTTCAAGAATTTTAAGTTAACAAAAACAATAAATGCTACATTTCATTTAAATGAGAATATTTTGTAATCTTTCCATTTAAAAAAAAAACATGGCACTCAATGACGCCTTTTTTCTCACTCATTTAAATTCTCAGTAAATCAAAATAAAATTTATTGGCAATGAAATTGAATTTTCATGTAGATTTAGTGATCTTTAGAAGATTTCAATCTAAGAAAATCTATTGATTCTATTCTTTTCCTCTATATGTTGCGTAAACCTTGCGTATAAAGTAAGCGAGTTTAGAAGATTATTCAATTCACTTTTCCATGACAATTTTAGCCAAAAATCAAAATTATGGCAGAAAATTTGAATAAGGTAAAAAATATTTACTTTATTTGTTTTCTTTTGATTTTCTTAAAGACAGAATGTTTTAAAAACAATTTTCTTACAGTTTTTACTTTTATTTTTATAAAGATGCATCAAAATTGATAAAATATTATTTAAAAACAATAATTTTAATAGATTTCCAAAAGCAATTAATTAACATTTAAAATCAAGGGAATAAAAAAGATTTTTAAGAATAATTTTTAATTTTTTTTATCAGTTTTAATATTTACGGTTGACAAATAGGCAAAAAAAAGTTTCATTTTAGTAAAAATCAAACGGATTTGGTTATAGGAGCAATTTCATAGATCCTTTGCGAAATTTCATGAATTTCAGATAAGAAAATTAACTTCTTTGGACAATTTTTAAAGTCAAACTTCGCGAAAATTTACACAAGAATTCACATTCTTATAAAATAAATATTTAAGAAGAGAATATAATTTTAAAATTTATTATTGTTCCCATTGGTTCCCATCGTATTAAAATATGATCATCATCCAGTCCAGCAGAGACTGCTGAAGCAACCAAATTAAAGAATAAAAGTTCTTGGCGTTAAGTTATCCATACGATGCACGATATATTTCTTCTCAAGTGACTCAAATGACGCACTTTGGGATCATTAAAATGTCTTGAAGATACCTATCGAGACGAGTCTGGTGGAGTGATCTCCGCATGCCCCGAGACAAAGACCCTGAGAGATGGCTGGCTGGCTCGATGGAACAACAGAGGTGAGTTGAGAGTGAAGAATAAAAAAAGGAACGCGGTGTAGGATAAAGCGATGGAGAATGGGGGAAGGAAGAAGAAGCCGAAAAAAAAGAAGATACGAAGGGAAACGACTCCCCATTTCGCATCCATTATAGAGTATTAAAAATCATGGCCATTTGATGATTTTTATTGCTTCTTCAGCATTTTTTTTTTACCTTCTCAGGTATCTCTCCCTCATTCTGTGGCTTTTCTCGCCGCCTCTTGTGCACGTTTTGGTCTTCCCTGGAGCTCTTTGGTCTATCATTCCTCAACTCCCCTGGTGTGTCGCCCAACAATGGTGCCCAAGAGTAATTTATTCACAATTCCACTGACTTCTCACCGTGATGATCATCTTGTAGAAGTCTCATCTCTCGTCTTCTTCCTTTTCGATTCTTCTTCGTCGTCTCGGACTTGCCTGTTGGTTCTTCTTCTTTTTTTCTTCCTCCATTTATTTCGGGGCCTCAAATTGAGTCTGCGAGTCACACACACCGAAAACCAAAAAAAAAGGGGAGACTGCGGAGGGAGTGAAGCTACCATCATCATCGTGATCAGCCTCAGCGTAACACAAAAAAGGCTACATATATATAGATTAAATTGTGGAGAAGAAAAAAAGCAGATAAACATAAACTCAGAGCTACACTGGAGGAGGCATCCAACTAATGTTTACTCGTTACGATTCGATGCGCGCGCAAGATTTTTTCTTTCGTTATTTTTACTTTTATTGCCATATTTTATTATTTTTCATTTCGTTTTCATCTCTCTCGTGTTTTTCATCATCACTGACGAAAAATGTTCCACCGAAAATGCCAACTAAAAACCAATGGAGGAAGTCTTTGCAATGTGCTCGTCAATTCTTTTGTGAATCTTCTTTAAAAGTCAAAGGGCTCAATATTTTTTTGATCGTATCCATTAATGTAGTCGATTATACATTCTTTAATAATAATTTATTTCACCCTTTTACAGACTAGTGTTTTAGGGTATACATTCTTTATTTAAGGAATAGAATTAATTGACTTTTTTTTTAAGTATTGGGGAACTATATAAGAAGTTTTTCTGATAACGTTTTCTCTTAAAAATGTTTTTATTTTAATATTATAAACTTTATCTTATAAAAATTTGAATAGGTCAGATTAAACCATCCTCCCCTATAAAATTTAATCCAAAGTGAGTATTATATAAAATAGAATTTAATTGAAAACAAAGTTCAGCTAAAATCGATCAATTGTAGTAGTGCTCTCTCTTTTTTGTGAGTCATCTGAGCGTGCTTGTGGCAAAGGAAAAAAAATCAAACCCTCCTCCATTGTGTGATATATTTTAATGAGTCATCTTAGCGCTTTTCCATCTCTTCTCATTCTTCTATCCTTGGGTGCTATTCTCATCTCTTGATGTTCTTCTCTTCTTCTTTTTTTTGGGCTGACTGAAATTGTTATATATCGGTGGAGATTGGACGAAGGAGTGTTTGAAGAAAGAGACGAGAACTGGAGGTGAATGATTGGACGAGATGGAGTGCACAAAGGGACTATTTCGTCGAATGAAATCTCTCTCGTGGGTGAGGATGGATTCACCCTCATTCACCCATCCACGCCCTATAAATCCGACATCCTCGCGACGCCCACACTTCCCACGCGTCCCAATTTGTCACTGACCGTTGCCCGTTGAATGTGTACCCCCTTGTTAACTTTGCTTGCCTCCCTTTGCGACTCAAAAAAGGGTAGTCCAAATGGGGGGTGAGTAGAGAGCTCCCATACTTACAACATAGAACCACATAATACATATGTACATATACATGATGAAAATGCGGGGGAAAAATGCCATGTATATACGTGGGGAGAAAATTATTCATGTCACTCCCATACACATCGCTCTTTTCACCATTTAAATTGTGTTGATAGTGGCCAAGACTGTGGCATTAATATGGAAATACTTTTCAACACATTTATCACGATTTGTCATTAAATAATGGCACATTGAAACAATAACATTTTTTTTTAATGTTCTTTCCATATTAGACCAAATTTACCCGCGCGCGCGTTCTTTCTCGCAATTTGCTTTCTTTTCTATTTTTTATAAGAAAAAAAAAACGCCAAAGATGAGGGGAAAAGACATGATTTTTCCTTTGAAAATTTCAAACTAATTTTCACTGAAAATCATTTCTCAATTAGCAACATGGCGAGAGTGAAAATACACAGTGAGTAGATTTTTTTTGCAGGTAGGGGAGAAAAATTAAAAATTGTAATTTTTTCAACACCATTCAGAAAGGTATTTAAGTTCTCTCTCACCTATATAGGCGCGAGCAAGAATTACTGGGAGGGAAAATTGAAGTTAATATTAATTATACAATTATTAGTTTATTTTGAGTATGAAGACCTAAAATGATATTTTTAGGAGACTTCTTTGTGCTTAACAGTTTTATCTATTTTCTTCAATTAATTTTGTTACATTTTACCCTATTTTCCTCTTTTTTTAGAATTGAAAATTAGTTACATAATTCTGAAAAAATATTTTTAATAAAAATCAACAAATATACATAAAAAAAGCAGACTAAGACACTGTGAAGAAAAGAGAAGAAATTGGCTAAAAAAGTTAATAGATATTTAGGAAATTTAAAAGTCTCGATGAAAAGAATTTTTTTTTAGAAAACTACAAGAAAATTTGGGATAAAAATTAAACCAAAATTTAAAAAATCTCAAAATTTCAATTCATGTCCATCACAAAATTAAAGGAAAAATGTAATTTCAACACTTTGAATTTTAAAACTTTCAGTAAAAATCAAATAGAACATTTTGCGACTTTGTAAAATATAGAAAAGAATACGCATCCTAAGAAAAATCTAAACTATAAAATGCACTAAAATCATAATAAGTTCAGGGATGGAATTTTGTTGGAGAAAAAAATCTTAAGACGTAGAAAATGAGAAGACGCCAACAAAGGAAACGTCTGGATGTTTTCTAAATATCTCCAATTCTCGCGTTTTGCCTGCACCATTGTTGAATCCCTTATCTTGGTCAGACGACAAAAAGCCCCACTTTTCAATCATAATCTTTTGGTTTTAGCTCTGTGATACAAAGAGAGATTGAGGAAATATCGTTTTAGTGGTTTTCTTCGTGAGAACCACAGAAAATTATCTTCCTCAAAAAATGAGGCTTTGGAACTTTTATCGGATAAATTCCCATTTTTCACGTACCGCAATAATCCGAAATTATTAAGTTTATTTTATTACCAAAAAAATTTTTTTAAATGGTTAACGTTTTTTTCTGCAAAATCACTGTTAATTTCGAAATAATGGCTAAATCTGTGAGATCACCACTTTGGTGCCCAGAAGAGCTCAACAAAAAATCACTTTTTGATATCAAAGAGTTACAACAAAATGTGTGATTGGACTTACCAAATCGTAGACTGAGGAGCTGATAAGATGAAAATGCAATAAAATTGCAAATGCAGGAATCTTGCAGGAAAATATCGGAGTTCGCTGTATTAAGTTGAGTGCGAAAAATTCCTTATCTTGCCACAAAAGCGCATCACTATCGACATTTTTTTCAGCTGCAAAAATAATTTGCTCGGAAAATCTGGAGAGGTTCGATCAGTCTTCACTTTTGCAATAAAGCCACTCTTAGCACTTTAGTCCTCTGTATTTGTACCCCAATGATCCTTGGAGGCTTATTAAGAATTTTCTTTTGTCCCCTCTCTTGCACAAGGTGTTCAAATCTTTTTTTTTTCTTCACACAAATTGATTAAAATTTTCTTCTTTTTTTTATATACAACAAAGCACTTGTTGAAGGCACATTAATGCTACCTATACTATATTATTAGTCAGGATTTTATTTTCCAAAGGTATCGCTTATTGTCCTTTTGGGTTTCATCCAAAATCTCCCATCACTACTTCTCATCCAGGTGATGACAAAAAGAATTTCCTCGAATAAATCCACAAAATCACAAAAATAAAACTTGATAAAAGTTTTTTTTTTCAGTAAAACACACCACAAAGGATAACGCTCCTTTGGTCAGGACACAGGAGTTGCACAGAGATGGACACACAAGGAAAAAAAAAGATTTTATTGAACAAGTCCAGGATGAGTGGCGCACAAAAAAATCCACGGACAGGGCACGAGATGTTTCTCCTCCAAAGGTCTTGGGAGATGTGAACAGTGGAGAATGAAATTCTCTTTGAAGCGCTTGAGCCAGAGCGCGGCTTCTCGTGTGTATCTTTTTCCCTGGACGCGAGAGTATTCGCAGCTTGGAAGCAGAGAAATCCAGCCACCACTACACCCATGGCGGACTCATCAATTTCCTCACGTCGGCCACTCGCGAAGGTAGAGCCACTCATACACGCGTGCACATTGTCCGTGTTTTTCCGAAAGAGAGACCCGAAGAAAACTCTTTTGTTGGATTCTTTTTTCCTCCTCTTCTTCTTTTTCTCTTCTTCGACCTCTTCTTCAATACTCTCTCTCTCTTTGGACTGCACTCTCGCTCTTGCTCTCTCGCTGTATTATGTATGTAGTTCATGCGGTACACTACATTACATAAATAATTTTTTTTCATTAACATTATGATCGATTTATGAGCATATTGTATTGTATTGGGAAAAATTAGCAAAACCAGTGGGATATTCAAGTTTTCAATTCTCAACTGAATTTTTTAAATTTTCTTAATTGAAAAAGTATTTCCGAAAGCGTAATTTCTTATATCGTGATTTCTTTCCATGACTAGAGTAAATCAGAGAATAAATTTTAGTTTTTTTTAGTGTACCGACCCTACTAACACTAGGAAAATCTTCTCACTGGGTCCCTCTCTCATGCCCAGAGTCTCTCACCTGGAACACGACGCACGTCTCTTTCTGCCCCACCATTAGCGTCCAATGCATCCCTCCCTGTTCTGCTGAAATCGCTCTCTCACTGTCTGTCTCTTGCTGATGAGTTCCGGTGAATTTTGAGCGAATAGAAGACGAAGAGGAGATAAAACCCACACACACGCGCACCAGGTGAGGCCAGGTGAGAAAGAGAGTATGAGAGGGGAGATCCCCACACACACACACACACAAGAGCACATTCGGGCCAGGTGGAAATTATGAAGGAGCAGCAGCTTCATACGAAGTGGGATGATCGGTGGCGTCTCTCAGCAAATACAGACCATTTCCTTGACGTGGAAAATCTTCTTCCTCTGTGATTCACCCTTTTCAGCTGAAATCCGATGACTCTCTTCTTGGAGGAAGAGGTGAGAGAACGGAAGTTTAATGCGATCCCGCAGTATGAGCTGCACCATATGGCGTTGAGATATTGTTTCCCAGATCAATTGACAAGAAGTATCAGAGATATCGAGAGGATGTTGACACTCTCCGTGACCGGACGACGGTGAAATTATTTGCAGAAATATTTCAGGTAAATTAATAAGTCGTAAAAATATTTAAAATCTTTCTTAACGTTATTAACGTGTTCCTTGGTATGGGAAAAAATGAAACGATAATTTTTATTTTATTTTACCATTTCTATTATTTATCAGTGAAGACTGCAGTTGATGCAAATATAAAAAAAACGTTTTAATTTCTCAATGAATAATTTAAATTAGTTTGATTTTAGTAAAAATTTTTAAATCAAATCGGCCTAATATTTTTTTTATTGACTTCTGAATTTGTTAAAATCGAAGCAGATCTTTAAAAATTTACCTTTTTTTTCAAAAAGAGGTAGAAAATAACTTTTAAAGCCTACAAAATTGTATAAATTTTATAAAAATTCAAAATAAATAGAAAATTATTTTATTAGACCGATATTTCTTTATTTATTTAAATTATTTATTTAAATCGGTTGTTTGCCACCATTTTAGCTGTGATTAAAAACAAATAAAATTCTTTTTAAAAAGTCGTAACTTTTTATCTAACTCCAAGAAGAAAACTTTCCTGTTTTAAAAAATCAAAATTACATAACGCCGATTTTGAACACTTTTGGAATGGAAAATAAAGAATTTTCTTTTAGAATAATACACACGAGTGTGAAAAGCTCCAAATAGTCGAGGAAAAAGACTTCTCTTTATGATAATGATCTTTTGTTAATTTATTCAAATGAACCCCATCGATGGCAAAATGGAAAGACAATTCAAATGATATCCGGAAATGATTCTTCAACCTCACAATTCTCAATTCTCTATTTATTCCCGTTCTTCCTAATGAAATTCAGACCATTTGCGCACAAGTAAGCTTGAGTTCAAATGTCTCGGTTAAAGTTGACGCTGAGAATCTCAAATGAGTCCAACATGGGGGCTCTCGATGGAATTTGCGCTCTCTGTGGCGGCATGTGCTTTCTTTTGGAGATATCTTTTGGGCATGAAAATTGGTCTTTAATGGGCTTGAAGATGCTCTACCTACAAGGTTTATGTTGTAAATATAGATATTATGTATGTTGTGTAGAACTACCTGTTTTCTCATAACGGACTGCACTTGCTACTGATGTCTTTGGGTGTGGGACAAGAGGTGGAAAATTTCCCTCTGCTGGAGACGGGGCAGAGAGAAAAAGCATAGAGTTTCTCGGGTTTACAGCGAGGTGGTGAGGCTGAATAAGAGGCGAGATATACCTGTTTCAGAAATTCATTTTTTTTAAAATGTTTAAAGCGCCCTTGAGAAATTCCCATAAACATCTTTTCCGTGTTGAGAGGTGGCTTCAATATAGAGTTAAAGAGATGTTGAAAATTTGCAGGAGGAATTTTGTTTTAATATTTTTGTATGCAGTTGTTTTGAGGAATTTTACTTCAAAAAAGAAAAGAGATTAATTTGATGTCGCGAGTGAGGGCAAAATGTGTCATAGTTCTCAAATAAATTAAACAGCCCGAAATGAGAGATATCGAAGCAGTCTCAAAGGTAGCGATAAGAGTGAAAAATCTTGATTGGATTTTTTGTTGTCCCACACAAAGTATGAGCTCCGCTCTGGGAAGTCTCTCAAGGTGGGGGAGGCCCAGGTGAAGCCGTATGAGACAAGAAACAAATACCTCAAAAGATAATTGATCTGAAATGAAAAAAATCACTCAAATCATTTTCTATTTTGGAACACCACACACACACACACACTCAGTCCTTCGGACGAAAGAGGAAGAATTCGCTAGGCGAGATAATTTATTTGATTGATTTTCTCGATTTTTCAATCATATTTTTCTGTTCAACATCACACCATTTGATAAATTTCCTTTGACTAATTGACATGAGAGTGTGGAAAAAAAAAGATGAGACATCGTTGCTTTTTCTGCTGAAATACCTCTTTCTCGGCATTTTTCTTTGCCACATCGCTTATCAGAGGAGAGGCGCATGAATGTTTCAGCAAAAATACCATTTTCAACGTGCAAGAGCCGATTTCTGCTTCTCTTGCCTTTGATCACAATTTCTCGTGTAAATATTTCATTTTTTTTCAAATTTATATACCTTACAAACACACCAATGGCCCCAAATAAGAAGACACAGTGATAAGGTATGAAAAGCGTCGAACATCGCGCAGTGACAAAGACTCTTTCCGTTTTTTTTTTCCAGAGCGGTTGATAATATAACATCAACTCATCTGCCTCGCCCATCTTCCAAACGACACACAATGATAAGTTACTGATTGATGTCAGAGGAAGTGCTGTGTGATGTGATTTTAGCTGACTTATGAGGAGATTGAGGTGAAACTCCTGGACGCAGACTTGCTTCCTGAATGCCAATGAACTGAAATTGAATACTTGGACCGGAACTCTTTCTCACACAGGACTGAAAATCGTCCAAGAGAGGTAAGAAATTAATAATTAAAATAAGGATGTTATGTACGAACTATGTTTCGCTTTTATTTGAAAGCTTCATCAGGTGTCACAAACAAATAGAAAATAATGAAAATTTCCTGGAAACTTACGAAAAATTTCTTATTCTTATTGGTTAAACGATTAGGTCTTTTTGAATTTGAAATAGTGGTTAAAAAAAATCTTTTTACAAAAATTAATTTTTAGAATTCTAAATCATAAATAGTGCATAATGTCCTTTACTGACTGAGTCCTTATCATTTTTTGGTCTATTATATTTCCTAAATATATCCGCCCTCAATAGTCACAAACGCGGGGAAAATGAACACGAAGAACTTTTCTTGAAAAATTTATTTTCTAGATTTATATTCTCTAGATTCTTTCTATAAGATCTAAAAGTGCATTTTAAACTTTAAAAGGTGATAAATGAGGAAATGCAATCCAACATCTTCCCCTGCCTAGCTGTCAGCTCTTTTTTCTTATTTTTTTTTTCAAGAAAATTGCGAGATATTTCGTTTTGTTCATTCCTCTCCTGCACTTAACCATAAATTAACTTTAGTTTATGGTGCTTTTAGTGAACAAGCCAAGCTTCTTCGGCGCTCTTTTCTCAGGAGACTGAAGATGGCAAGAGGATGAAGAAAAAAATGCATCAAAATGAATTTGCATTTTTTTTGCTCAAACCACGACTTAATCAAATTGCAAATGGAAATTACTGACGATCCTCATTTGCAAATTCTGTGAAGGTAGAAGAGGAAAAAAAAGAGTGTGAATGTAAGATTGAGGTGATAATTATCGCATTTAGAAAGAGCACCTTGGCAAGTTCTTTTCAATTGAATACGAAGCAAAGTGGAGGGGGAAATTTTTCAGTCACTTTTGATTTTTTTTCCAACAAGTTGGAAAAGTTTTATAAAATTTATTCATTAGTTAATTGATTTTAAAGGTTTAGGAATTGATTATTTTGTTGATTGACGCGAAAATTAAATTTCCGGAGCTTTCGACATATAAGTAGTCAATTCTTCAATTACTGTGAGAAAATAATTATTTTCAGATAAGGAAATTAAAATTCTTAAGATTTCAAAGAGTTCCGAATGCTGTAACTTTCGTTAATCAGGAGAAAATATTCTTATTTTTTTGCATTTTTTGCTGACAAAACAGTTGAGACAATTCTCTTTATTCCCCTCAAGTTTATCTCGATAGTCAATGTTTTTTCATTGGGGGAGGGCGGGAGAGGCCTGGAGGGAGAAAAAATGTAAAATGTTTCATGGAAGAAGAGACAACTTTCCAAACATTATTGTGGTCATTGGGTTAAAGGTGAACGAGGTATACATATAATGTTGTTTTGGAAACCCGTTGGTTGTTCCCATAATCGCATTTTTTCCTGCGAAATCATCTTTTCCTTCCTCAATCTGCCTCATCTTCCATTGTCTCCACTTTCATCCCATTTTTTTTGTGAATCTCTCATGTCGTCTTAAGATCGAGTGGCATCCCTCCGAGTCAGCATACTTTGAGATAAGCTCATTTGACTTTTCGGCGGATGGGTCATCTGGTTGTGGTTGTGCTCAGTACCATTTATGTGCGAGATGTTCTCTAGAACGACAAACAATTCACATTAATTTGTTCATGAGGAGATTCATCTTTGAGCGTCTTCTTGGCATATCTCCTCTTACAGCAACTCGCTTCATATTTTATCGGCAACATCAAATCTTCACAAAGTGAGACGAGTCGAGGTGCTTCTTAATATTCACTAAATGTCTCATCTTTGCAGCAGCTCAAACTCTCGCACACAGTCTTTGGAGGCTTTTCTCTTCTAGGACTTTGTATTCTGCGCCACATTTCTCCGGGATGGTGCGTGCCTCTGTGGAGTATTGAGGAAATGACGACATCTTTCCCCCCTTCGGTGCCTCCCAGTGGTGGGTCAGGGGTCAAGAGAACGGTAGCAGTAACCTTTTCACACTCTCACACGAGGAGAACTTCTATGAGGTGGGAAGAAAAGAAAAAGAGGCAGCCACTTAATGGGCGAATGCGCGGGAAAATTTATTGGCTAAATTGGACGGAGGTGCCAACGAATGCGACATAGAAATTCTCGCGTGGATAGGCATTGATATGGAGATTTTTTAAATGGCACCAGGTGGTACATTATATTCCCTTTTCGTTTGGAGAAAACAATTGAAGGAAGAGCCAGATGACACCAAATCACCCCAAACACCTTTTGACACTCATTCCATTCCTTCCCGACTTTCTCAGCTCACACTCAGGCACACACGGAAGTTATCGAGGGATCCTCAATTGTTTTCCCTCAATTTCCTTGTTCTCTTCTTACCATATGATTTTCTCTCTCTTTCTCCTAAACGGTCATGCTTATACTCTTATGGTACAAACTGCGGGATCTCTGTGAGATTTTTCTCCCATGAACCCCATGGGTCAGTGCGATGAGGCAGCAAAAAGTGCTAAATACTTTTAATGGAACTAGTTTCATGTCTTTTGTAATATTTTCGGTTGGTTTTTATTTTTAAGTGTCTCCGCGACATGATTATCGCAATTGAGATTAAAACGTCTCATACATGGAGAACATCTTGGGAGCTTTCAACGTCTCAACTTTCTCAGCGACCTTTTCTCGCGCACGAGAAGAACAAGAAGCCACATACCAGCTTCAATTGGCAGCAATAACATTTTTTTTAATTTGATGACCTTGCTACTGTGTGAGGTACTCTGCTGAATTAAGAGATGCAGAAAGAAGATTATTAAGTATTAAAAGCCTAAAATATATTCAAGAGAAAATCTGTTAGATTTAATATTTTTTATTGAGAAAAGTATTCTTAACAAATCGATTTTTAATAAGTATTTAATTTAAAATTTAATTCCTAATTTTTTTCCTAACATTCTCAATTCTCAACCTAAATAAGACTGCAGACATATCCTCTACCAAAACGTCACTGGAAAATGCAAAAATGACCTTATTTTCAATTTTTCCCCTAATTTTTTTTAACAGAAGCACTTCAAAAGAAAATCAACCACGTATAAGAAGAAGCTTCAATAAAATTTACTTATAAATTCTCCTCATCAATCATCGTCGTTGTTGAAAATTAAATGGTGACTTTTAAAAAAGAAATCTTTCCTTTGACAAAACGTGACTGATGGTCCGTTCGTGCATCGGTTCAACTTCCTCAATTCTCAGTGTTCTTAAGAAATTAATAATAAAATGAATTTGCGCGCTGGGGCTTTTTGGATAAATCAGTTATATTGCAATTAAATGTGACACGTCTTCCGCGGCAATTGATGAATCTCACCTTTATGGGGAAGAACACCAAGCACAGTGTATAAAAGAAGAAACACCGGATGTGATTTTTACTATAATTTCTACGTGATGTGCGTCTAGAATTGAGCATCACAATTTCATTTGGAATTCTGTGCTGAAGCCAAGAGGATGATGGCTCTCAATTTCTTTCACACAATTCAGTCCTGCAGGTGAGAAAATTGTTCATTTAATGCGGCGATCATTGGATTGGAGGAAAAATATAAATAAAAAAAATAAAAAGATTGCGTTTCTTCAACTTCTCCATTGAGCGTTGATTGAAATGTATCGGAAATAATTTTCTTCACAGCAATAAACTTCATGATCGAATGATCTGCTTGCTTCCATTTTTGCCGTTTACATATCTTTTTATTTCGCTATGTTTCTTTTTTCGCTTGTCTTGCAAAATGTGCACCTATTGGCGATTTTTCAATCGATCATCGACTCCCTGTTTCACTCTCATTTGGATGAGTTGGTTGAGAAAGAGTTGATTGAATTTATTGCGTGTCTTGGGCAAAAATGAAATAAACTGTTTCACTCGCAAATTCCTCCAATTTTTTTTTATAAAAATTTTATTGCCTCTTCGGCGGGGGTGGGGAAGAGATGTGTATATGAGAAAATAATCAAAGTAGTGTGGGGGAGGCCTTCAACTCGTCAACTCTGCATTATGTGTGTACATATTTTTCTTCTTCACGCCACTTTGGGTGAGAGAGGAAAATTTTGTTCGATTTGAGTTTCTTCAACTCTTCAGACGGGGGCCACCAATCTCGATTTCAATGTTCCTCCATAAGCTCGTGATTTTTCTACACGCTTTCTCGCCCTCAATCTGCTGCAAAAGCTCATATTTCTCATCTGTGATGTTACCTGTTGATGAGTTTTGTGCCCGGTGGTGGGAGTATTTGTGGAAGTATCATAATAATAATATTTTTCTTTTATTATTTATTTGCCAACACTATGCAATATTGTGCGTGCACTTTTACGAGAAGTGCAATGATTTTTTTTCAACATTTATTTTACAAACTGCAATCTAATTTCCTTTTCATCGCACCTCTCAAAGTGTCTTCATCAGTTTTTTTCTCTTTTAATTTTCCTACCATGAATTTTCACTTTTTCCTGGCTATTAGATTACCTCCTCTTGTGAAATTATAATTTCAGTGTAATTTCGCGGAGATTTCATCAATATATAAACTCCCTCCTTGCAATTGATTTTAATCATAATGCTGCAACATAAGAAAATTTTCCAAGAGATTTCTCTATATGCCGCTCCAAGTGATTTCATTAAGCCCCATACAGATATAATTATAATGCTGCATTTAAATTTTATGCTCAGCCGTTTAATAAATCAAAAGTATTCTAAACTATAGGGGAAACTAACTTAAAAACGACCATATTAGGTTTTTTCGAACCCAAGGTGTGTTGTGGAAAATGAGGAAATTATCAAAATTATCATATAAATATTTGCTTTTAATCAAACAAAAAATAACTTGATCATTTAGAACATTTTACCGAACAAAAAGACTAATTTTCTGGACAAAAACTGAGATTGAAAGTAAAAGAGGGCTCTCGGAATATAACCACGCGAAGACCTATTTTACAAAAAAATGTGTTTTAAAAAATCTTAATATAAAAATCAAAACAAGCGTGATCTTGGTTGGAAAATAAAAGATTTTCCTCAACATTGAGGTCATTATTGCAAATTTGTTTTTAAGAGCTTTCAAAACCAGGAATCTGGGTCAACTGAAAGAGAAAAAAAAACTTCAAAGAGAGATATTGCCGTGTCGTTGAATTACCATTAATTAAACTCATTGCGATTGCATTGAAAGTGCAAAAAAGAATCTGAACAGTCGCAATTTTCCATCAAAATTGTGTCTCCCTATCAGGGGCGAATCCCCGTTTTTTTGCAGCTATTTGTGATTTTCTTAGAGCACACACCCGCGAGCTCAGTGAGAACGCAAGAAGACAGCAAAAAAAGCACAAATGAGAATAAATATAAAAAGACAACCTGGCGAGTTAAATGGTTTGTAATTATTTTCAACTGTTTTTCGCCTTATCGGGTGCGCGATGTTCGGGTTGAAAAACGTGTCTTTATCACCTCTAAACTAATTACATGACAATTGTTTGGAAAATGAAATATAAATTAGTGCCCCTCCACCCCCTGTGTGCCACCGCTGGGGGGCGACTTGCCATGGAAGGTGTCCCATTGTGTATCCACCTTTTATCGCCGTGCTACATTTTTTTCTGTGCTCTTCTCTCACTCCCGCACGCAGAAGACCATCCGCCGAAGAAGTGCTGAACCTCAACAATTGCCGATGACGCGCCGTGTAACTTCCTTTGGGGCCACAAATTGATAAAAAAGGGGCTGCCTGACAAAAATATATAAGCTATGTATATGTATGGTGGGAGATATATGAGGTGAAAAGAACGAGAAAATTTTCAACGTGGATTTTGAGCGTGTGACGCGGTGCTCCCATTTGCACCACACCGGCTGTCGCGTCTCCTGCTGCCACCACAATCATAGCTCCATGACTTATTGGGTGTTGGGACTCTGGGAAATTTTATATGCGACCGAACCTCTTCAGCACAAAAGGCCCACTATCAAAAGGAGGCAGTTGTGGCGGAAGGGGGTGCGCAGTCAATAACCTCTCGTCGCAAATGCAAATGCGAAAAGAAAAATTTGAAGATCATTTTTTTTAAGGAAAATGTTGGCGCAACTTTGTTGAAGAAAAATAATGTTAAATTAAAAATGAGATTTCGATGACAAACGAAGGTGAGTAAAAATTGCTCAAAAGGCGCTCTCACCTGGCAATAGCACAAGCGCACAAGTGTTCCGCTGTGAGAAAAAGGAGGACAGTGTGGCAAAAATCCTTGAACGATTAAATAAATCAAGTGAAGCAAATCACACACCTCTCTCGGATATTCCCATTCATCCATAACAAATTAATGCACAATCCATGTGCGCAGAAGTTTCCCTCTGATTTTTATCACAAGACCTCCCCACCCCAGTTGGGTATTTGTGTGTTGAAAAAACCAAGTAGAAAATTTAATTAATTGAAGAAGAAGCTTAAAAAAATGAAAGTGAATATTGAACACAGAAGCGCGAACATTGAACGCATTTGAGGTTGGTGCTTGACTTCTTTTTTTTTCCAGCGTGATGCTTCGATGATCTGCAACGTCTGCGAGCTCTTCCCCCACGCAATCTCGCACCAATTTTCGCGACTCTCAGATCACCTCAATTTTCGAGGATTTTTACGTAAATCTCTTTTTATTAAAAATAATTTGTGCGCTGTTACGCAACTTTTTGAATTTTTATGACTAATTTTCACAGAAAAAATCAAATTCAAATATTCATCTGAATTTTGAGTAAGTTATCAAACATTTGCCGCAATATTTCAGCTTGTATTTTGATATATTGAATATGAAGAGTAATTTGAAAGAAATAATATAAAAAAATTTTTCGGGATCTAAAAGATGATTTCCAGAAGAAGATTTTAGGATAAATTTTGAGATTTTAGTCCGCAAATTTTTTAAACTACAGAAATTTGCAAAATATCATCATTGCTTTCATTGAAGTTTTCTATTTTCCACCATTTTAATCACCTTGGATAAAGATTTTCATCTAAAAATTCCCGAGAGATTCATAAATTTAAGTAGCAAAGCTTCAATGCAATTGAACGAGTAGAGCTCTTTTAATCTTATCAGCAAATGTGCATTGATAAGAGAGTTTCAATTTCAATTCGACTAATCATAATAACAACACCTACTTGACGCGAAGATACGACGATTTCCTGTAAATCATCTCATACACGAGAACTTCCTTAATTTCATCACCTCATGCGACATCTCAAGTTCTCAATAAATTTATTTATTGCAAAAATAGAGCTTTCTCAGGTTCCCCTAAAATTCGGACTTTGAGGTTGTTTTCTTTCTCTGTATTCTTTGTGCATAAGAGCGCAGTTTGATGTGCTAAATTAATCGCGATGCATCGGCATTTAAAACAAAATTATTCATACAAAACAACTAAAAGAATTATATAGAAAACAAGTGGAAATACATACCTAGATATATATACATATATATGAAGAAGGTTTCGTTTTCAGTTTCGTTCTCATTTTCCCTTTTTAATTTTTTTTCTCCATCTATTTTGCCGTTTGCGTGGCTTTGTTTCAAATCGCACACACATATTTAATTAGCGCAGATGGGGAATAGCCATTACCATGACGAAAAGATTTGTTAATACGCCGGAGTACATTTATGCGAAAAGAAGACTTTGAGCCAACACTGCATATTTCCTCCATGTCTTCTTCTGTGCAATATGTTTTTTTTTTCATTCATTTTGCTGCGTTGCACTCAATTTCCAATCGTGCTAATCAATCATCGTTTCTTGGACTAGATTCTCTTTTTTTTTTCATTCAAACACAACACACCCAAAGCCTTCAATTTGCCCGTCTTTGCAGTCGATTTTTCCTTGAAATTCTTTTCAATTCTTGTTCACCTGATAAGCGACAAACTCTGCCAGTTTCACTCTTGTGCTACTTTTTTTTTCAATTGGAAAATACATAGCTCCACATCCCGTCCTGGAAATCCCAAGTATTTCCCCAGATTTTTCCCGAGAAATCAATATTGATGTTTCTTTTTCAAACATTGTGCTTTTCCTGTGGAAATTTTGCAATTTTTCAATCAGCAGAAATTAGTAGGAAAATGTGAAAATGATCGACAATAAGTTAAATGAAAAATTCTTATTGATTAAATGGAGATTCTTGGAAATAAAAAAAATTTAGTAGCCCAGATTTCTCGCCTGATGAAAAATCTCCCTTTCGCGCTTACTCCGGCACTTGATTATACTCTCATTTGAAATTACTTATTAAAACTTTTGCGCCTCCCCACAGTCATTGCAGATTTTAAAATCGAAAGTGTTTTTACTTCAACCATTCCATAATCTCACCTTTTTTTACGTAATGCTCATCATTTTATCATGTATACAGAGCAAAAGACGAAGAAAAAAAGCAAACAAACTGCGCGAGAGTACTGAAAAGGCATTGCAATTTAATTCAATAATAATTTTCTCGTTGGGTTTATTAACACCATCTCCTCTCATGTGGAGACTACTCATATATCTCTCCTCCTCCCATGAGGAGGCTCTTGCACAATCTTTTTGCTGCCCTCACTATGATCTCCAATTATTTTTCACAATATTATGTTGAACAGAAAAAAAATCCCGTGGCAAGAGTCCGATCGAAGATTTCTTTTGGAGCATTAAATTGCGTCTATCGGACAAAAATCTCCTCGAGCAAAGTTGCGCGAAACTCATTTTACATTATGGAAAGAAAAATCTCTCCCTGCACTTTTTCTCATATTTCCATGGGTGCTGCTGCTGCTGCAAAATTTCCACCGCAACATCCAGGATGACACGTTTGTAGCTCTGTGTGAATGTGAGACAATTTGCATGGAAAGACGCGACTTTTTTTTTTGGATGCGACCTTTTGTTTGATTGTTTCGGTATATGGAAGAGAGGTCATCTCATGCATGAAGAACTCCCAAAAAGATGCCGTCATTTCTGCACAGTCAGACAGAGCACCTGATAGGGGCAAATCACTTCATGGTAGTTGGGCCTCTACTGGCGACACACAGTTAAATGCTATCTTTGTACGAAAAGAGATTTTATGGTGGCAATTGAGGTGACAAAAGTCAATGTGGGGGTTGTAAAAAATATATCTTCTTTTTTTTTCATGAATATTTTCTTCCAAAAGAGGATGTGACTCAAGCTTCTCAAGCCTGCGAGGAGGATTTTTCTGTGAGACCTTGACTTGGTGCAAGTATTCAATTTTTACAGAACCAAAAGAATGTTTTGAAACATTTTTCAGAGCGTCGTCTGGGGTTTTTTTTTGTAAAGGAAATTATTGTTAAAAAAATGTCCTTCTAAAACATATAGCAGTAACTTCAACACTAAGAGATCTCTGATGAAAAAATTTTAAGAGAATGACAAAATCATAACGTTAAGACAGAGAGAGGAGAAGAATAATCTCAACGCGGTTTCTTCGCGACTCATCATCGTGATCGACGAGAAGGGAAGGTGATTAGAGACAACACACTCAGACAAGAGAACAATGCCATCATCTAAGGTTAATGCAAAACTTATTCCTCACCGTTTTAAATTTCTTTCAGGTACGGCGCGAAGAAATTCTCTAACATGCCTCAGGTAAGGGATGATGCAGAATGAGCTAAAGAAAAGGGTCCCATGAGAACCGAATGGCCGGAGAAGGGACTTTCTGTGGAAGAGCGGACCAACAGAGCATCCTTCATGAGAATTCATCCTGTTTGTGACCTTCAATTCAGCATAAATGGTGTCCTCTACCATGGTCCATAGAGATCCCTCACTCCCTGCTTTTCCCCTCATACACAATACGGAAGACATGGAGTGTCTGTGGCAAAAAGGGTTTTCCAGATGCAGCATTGTCTGTATGCGCATCCCAAAAGGTCCTCTCCGAAAGGGATTTCTCTACGGGTGAGTGGTCCGGGCAAAAAAAAAACGAAGATATTTTGATGATTTATGGCCATCACTAATGGTTCTGTGTGAACACATTTGAGGGACATTGCATCACAATGTCCCGCCAGAGAAATACATACATATTAAGGAAATAAATATTCAAATTTATTTCCGCTGCTATGGATCCTCATGAGCAGGATCACAAATGGTGAGATGGCAAATTATATTATAAAAAAAAAAAATAATTCAAAAAGGGAGAATTCCTATCTTTCAGTGATGATCTCTCGTTTCTCTTCATCCCAACGTCCTTTTTGAGCTTCCCATCCTTGCTTTCATAAGAGCAGGCATCAGAGGGTGGGCCAATGAAAAAAAAAAAACTCCAAAGTAACAACCGTGAAAAGGTCATTGAATTGTGCCTTTCTGTGTGCTCTATGGACCGTGTCTGCGTATAACAAAAATTTCATCTCACTAAAGGTCAAATATTTGCCTGTTTGTATTTGAGGGTGTGTGTTCCGTGTTTGCTAACAATTTCTTCCTGCATTTTTCATCCTCATGTGCAGTTTATTTTTCAACCAGAAGATGATGAAAGGCTAACAATGCCACCTCTCTCCCTGAAACTCTCGCCACTTTTTTTGCCAACATGATAAACAACCACTCAGAGGGTGGCAAAGTACAATATGCTTAAAATGCGATGGGGAAGGAGAGTGCCAATTGAACTGAAAATTTTTACTGAAGGCAATGAAAAATTTTAAATATTTTTTTCTCTTTAGAAAACTCACAAAATGTCAAAAAAAAAATGAAAAAATGCATGAATAGGAACAAATTTGTTTATTTATTTTTTAAATATAAACTGGAAGAATTTTACTAACTATTTTATTACTATTGCCTTTGAATGAACTTTCAAAGTCACATAAATTAGCAAATACAAGATATTGGATTAAATTTTCACCATTTCACGAAAGTTTTAATAGGTGTTGAATTATTCATTCAATTCAATAGGTTTTAAAAGTTCAATCACCCCTCTCTGTAATGTACGCCCTGACTTTTAACTTCATCACACTAAATTGATCTATTTATCTGCTCATCTCAATTTAATTTGCCTCTTCTTATCCCATGAAAAGTCACAAAAGAGGGTGAACTGAAAACACAATTTCCACATTGAAAAACATCCCTCTGTGTGGGGTGTAGATTTGATATTTTCTAAAAACGAGAGGGTGCTTCCACCCCACCCAATTACACCACATTTTAATCCTCATCACGATGCCTAATGGATGTTAATTTCCCGAGCAATTTCTCCGCATAATTCCCCATATGTTTTTACTTCTCTTCGATAATTGTGAATTAATTGATGAACTTTTCCCTGCACTCTTTGGCTGATTGCGTGATGAATTGGTAATTTTCATATTCAGACAAATTATTATATTTTATTCATTTCCTGAGAGATGCCTCTTTTTTTTGCAGAGCCGACAGTTTTTTTTTTCATTTTGATAATTTCCCAACTAAGGAAGAAAATTTCACTGCAGTTTGCATTGCGGTCGGGGAATGAAGTGATTATCTCTAAAGTGGAGCTTAAAGAGAGTAAGATTATCGTTGTGAGCTTAACGCGATAAATGCTCAAAAATATATGTTCTTACTCTGTTGATCTTATCTTGCGGCAATTTGTGATGTCACATTTCTTGAAATATTCATTTTTTACCACTTAAAGGCAATGCTCGAACGGCAAAAATTAATTTCTTTGGGGCCCTTTGGCGGTAGGAAAATTTAGCAGAAAATATATTTCAGCTTCTTTCATCATTAAGAGCTGTCATCATTTAACTCATCTTTTGTAGAACAAAAAGTTTTTGGAAATTCTGGAAATTTTGGAAATATCGAGAAGATCCTGAAATCCAAAATTAAATCTATTTTTATCAAATTTATTTATACAAAGAAAATTTTATTTATTTCAGTTAATTTCTCTAACTTGGATCTTAGCAGATTTCCGAAGAAAATTAGACCTATTTAAAATTAATATTTTTTAAATTCGTGTGAGAAAAGCATTAAAAATAAATTCTTTAATTTTTCTTCTATTTCAACAGCTCCCCGTTGAGAGTTTAAGGAGAGACCTTTAGCCTATTTGTGCATTTGCTCTGGAAGAACTACGATCTGACTGAGAACGACCCCTGAGAGAAACTTCTTAATGCGGATGAGTGTTGTCCGGCCTGGAGGGTAGACTAATAGCCCCTTGGATTGGGTCATTCCATGTCCAATTATATTTATATGTGTGTAAAATACCATGTATATCAGGGTGATAGGTAAATAGAGAAGGTCTCTGGCAGCAGCAGCACACACAAAAAAGTCCTCCCTTCTCACGATGAATCAAAAAAGGAAAACCCAAAAGGAATGTTGGTAAGAAAAAAAGAGAGAAGACTGGCAAACAGAGGGGTGCTCCTTTCTGCAATTTTCGGGTTTGCATATTAATTAGGGGCCAGGAAGGGGTTGTATTATGTGTGTGGTACATGAGTAGGAAACTGACCCATGGTCAAATGTAGTTCTAAAGAATTTATACTCACTGACCCATTCGCAGGTAGCTGGGACCAGGAGTAATTTATTATTCTCAATGGGGATTTGTGCTCTACTCAATCTCTCTCTCACTGCCAAAATGCCAAAAGGGATGAGAGGTCACGCTGGGGGTCAAAGGGTTGGGTCTTCCATTGAAAGCGCACGGCAAATTAAAATTAGGGTGAAATGAAATATCCGGATGCTAGGATGTGTGTGAGATGGACTGACCATCTTTGCGCGCAAAGAAAGCTGGACATTGCGCAATCTCCTCCAGGTAAGTTTTCCATTCAGGGAATTAACAATTAAAAACCCTCGGTCCAAAATAGGTCCCAAAGAAGGATTTCTTGGCCATCGCGAATGAAAATTCTACCTGCGATCTGTGGGAATTCAATTGTGATTACAAAATGCAACAAATTTTAATGGGTTAGACCCATTTTTATGTAAACTTTATGTGAATAGTTACGATGAAAACATTATGACGGTTTGCCTTCGTTTCAGGCACACACACAGATCCTCTGGTATGGATCCCAGATGGCATAAAGAGAGAGCGAGTGAGCAAGAGAGTCCTTATTAAAGAGCGTCTAAGGAAAGGTGCAATATGAGAAACTTGGTATCTACCTGGAATTTAATTGAAACTCATAGGCGCGAATATTTGCCCAGGTTCGTTTTTATTCTTCGTGGTAGTTGTACCCCAAAGATGGGTGTTTGAAGAATTGACCAAGTTTCTATTAAAAGTCGAGCAACGGATTTTTTGGGTTCTCTTGGTCAAGAAACGGTCATCTTTTTTCTCGGGCAGTTTTTTTTGCGGTGTGGTCAAGACAAAAAGGCAAATCCCGTGAAGGATTGTCGCTGGAAAAATGACCTGGAAAGCGTCCTTTGGGAGACAACAGAAATGAGATCAGTAACGGAAAATGCAGACCAGTGTCCAGGTGAGAGATTTCTTTATGAAACATGCATATAAAATGCTGTTATATATATACATAAAAATTGAGAGCAGTCTAACGAACTATATGTAGTATCCTAAGAACTTGTCTACCGTCTCAGCGATCCCTGTAACGGTCATCGACCAAGAGACGCAGCATATTAATCCACCCAAAAAAGAATTGAAGAAGAAACTTAAAAAAAGGAAAAAAAAGAAAAGGTTACGGAGGTCGTTGCCAGATGCTCAAGAGTTTTGGATGAGGGGGAGAATAAGTGGCGCAATGTCTACGCGCGTATCTTCTATTCCGTCAATTTTTTTTAACTTTATTCTTTCATTCCTCGCGTATTGACCTTATGGCGTCCTACTGTACACGCAGATAAGACACTTTTCCCGCCAAATTTTCTCACTCAACAATGCAATTCTTTATGCTGGGAGACGAAGGTGAGCGAACAGGAGGAGAGAAAATAATCATTTTTTCTGCATTTTGTGGGGTGATTGATTCAATGTGCTTCAGTGAACTCACAACACCACACCGCACTACTGAACGCGCCCCCTAAAAGTGGACGACAACAGAGTTGAGAATTCTTATAATGTTAGAATTTGGGGAGTTAGTATTTCTTGTGAAAAATAATAATTTAAAATGAATTACTGAAATAGTAGAAATGAGTAAAGGAAAAGATTAATCTAAAATTCTTTCTGATTATTTTTTCTAATGTAATTTTCTACAGAAGTTAAAACGCTGTGTACAAGGCGTCTCTATTAGAAGAGCCTCAAAAATGGTTTAAAAAAATTTAAAAAGGGAATTCAGTTCAAGTCCTTAAAATTCCAAACTATTTAATACAACTCTAATTTATATATTGTGAATAAGATGCCATGTAGCCCGCGCACGTGTGTGTGAATCGGAGGGTGTCTTTCGGGACGTTGTGTTGTATCTCACCCGCTACACCTGTCTCCTCTCTTATATATCGTTACTTCCGGCTGTTGACCGAAAGGCGCGCAGACTGCGAGAGAAAACGAAGAAATAAATCGTCCACTGTTGATGATTAAATGAATCCATCGAGACGGACTCCTCCACAAATACCAATGAAGGAAAATCGCTGGGAAATCTGTCTGAGAGTTTTCATGTGGGGTAAATGAAAAGTGTCCGATGTGAGAGAGTGGATGAAAGTGGTGAAGAAAATCAATAAAATACCTGCCAGGTGCGAGAGTCTGGCTCACAGCCATTTGGGGTGCTTTTGTGCACAAAGGGCGAGTAACTCGCGAGTGCGACCATGCAGGCAATTTTTCACCCTCTCCAACTAAGAATTGTAGATGAGAATGAAAAACGGTGGGATAGAGTGGCGAGAAAACTTACAAATGGCATGGAGGTGGAGGAGATCAATTGCGTTCTTATATATACCTGTGCAAGAAGGTACCATTGCCACCATCACAGCAAGGAGACGATGTTTGAGCTTGTGAGTGGTTGTATGGCGCAAAAATTCAGAGAGCGAGGAGTAATTAAGGCTCCTCAGACGTGAGATTCTTATCTGCCCTCCTTTGGACTCTCACTCACCTGGATGGCATGAACCAACGACAGGGTGATGTTGTATAATAATATTTCTCTCGAAAAGGGAGATGCTTCTGCGGTGTATACTCCTGCCATTTACCATGGCGTCATCTTGGTCATTTGGGGTGATTTTCCTGTCTGGTGGGTGATGGGAAAAATGTGACCAGGAGGTGGCTGGGATAACGCATTTGGCTGCGTTTTTGTCGGTCACCGTCACCATGGTATCCACAAAAACGAACACACAGCCGCAATTTCCGTGTGGACGTCGATGTGCTGAGTTTATCATTCAAATTTCCTCCCCCGCCATATATACAATCGCTACCCACCCTCTCGGCAATCCCAGGTGAGTCAGGCGGGATGATGAGGTAAAAGGTTTTTCCACCTCTTTCAAGCTCACTTGAGTGTGAAGTTTAGCATTGGCGGTGAGAGAGAGAGAGAAAGAGGGAAAATGTGGGTGGACGAGTTGAAGATTCCCTCAGCTCTGAAAGTCATGATTGCTGGAATGGGGTTTGGGGTTGAATCCACACCCCCATATATGGAGGGATGATTTCTCAAGGAAACAATATCGAGGGGAGAACTCATAAAATATTCACTTCCTCATGCCACCCTACTCCCATAAAAGACTTCTCAACACATTCTGCGGGAGAAGGGGGGAGGGAAACCCATCGATGGATGATGATGAGTATTTTCACAAGAAAACAGAGCAAATAGCAGGGAAAGCGTTCTTGCACGCGGAAGGGCTTTCTCTGGGTGACGGAGCTTTATCGATAGAAAAAGCCTTTGAGGCTCCTGTTGGTGCTGTTGTCATGACATCCACATTTTGCCCTCTTTCTCCCAACATCACGCACTAAATTCCTTTTCTTGTGATTTTTCATCCCCCCACAATACAGAATTTTCCCTTAAAGAAAATATATCAAGGGTGTCCCTCATCCCCATTCCGTTCCCTTTTTCATGCCGCCACAAAAAAGGACGAGGAATGACTTTGGAAGTTCTTAGGAATGTCGTTAAATATTTCCACAGAACTACTATATATATGTATACATAATAATACACGTAATACGTTTTTTGGTATCATCACACGATTTCACCTGAAATACGATGATGAAATAAAGTGGTCGATAAAAGGGAAGATATATTCATTTGGAAAATTAGTTTATTCTCTTTTTTTCGTCATGGGAAAATTTACAAAGTTTCTTTTAAGGGAAACTTTTTAAAAATTTAATATATTTTTTATAAATTATTTATTGATTGTTTTACTAGGATAGAGCGGATTTATGATTGTAGCATGTATAATATTGGAAATAGACAAGTCCTCAAACGATAAGAGATTTAAAAAAATACAGCAATATTAAACCAAAGAAATGTTCAAAGCAAAGAAAAAAAAAACGAAAGAAAGATATGCTCAAAATCTCATAAAATATTTTTTCTAGTCTAGTCTATTCGTCCCTGTATTCATTTCAAGCCAAAGTGAAGCATAGTTTTTAGGTATTAATGGCTAGCCAAAATAAAAAAAAGTGCGGTAATAAACTATGGATAACCTTCACCTCGATCGCGATCGTAACTTGCATAAGTTTGCCCACAAACAATAAGCCTCCCTCGCGCTATGTTCCCACAGAAGTCGCACAAGAATGGAGAAAAAATCATAATTTATGCAAATTACTTTTCTTCAATTGAAATGGAATATCTCGCCATTTCTTCCCGCTTCTTTTTTTTCCCTTGTATTTTTGTCTGCTCTTTGGCATTGACAATGAAAGTTTTTCCCATGTTAGGCTAATTTGTAAAATTTTATGTAAACACATTTTCATTAAAAAGGAACAAAACGAGTTATTAAAAAGTTTTTCATTATTTAGGATGTGAAAAAATCAATCAATGAACTGATTTAAATTTTTTATAAAGATCGTAAAGGTTCAATCAAGAAAAATCCTAATAAAATAGAAACTAAACGTTTTTATAAAAGAGATATTAATTAATTAAGCATAATAACAGTTAAACCCGTTTAAAAAATTAAAGTTTATTTGTAAATTTATTCGATTAAATAAGTTTTAGTAATGAAAAATGAAAAAAATGCTTTGTTCTAATCTAATTAATGTCTAATGAAGTCTAATTAATGACCTAATTCGTGTCCTAATTGTAGCGCATTTTCTTTAAGTCAAATACTCAGAAAAATTCTTTTTTAGGAATCAAAAAGAAACATAGTTAAACAAACGTTCTTGTTAAATATATTTTATACGATTTATCGGAAAATTAGATCTATTTTGAAAAATAGCAGCTAAGCTTAGCAATTTCTAGGGTAATTTGCTTTTTTTGTATGATCGAAAACATGCTCTTTTTCCCGTGTCTAATTCAATTTTGATTTTATCAGGTTGACTCTCTCCTGCGGCACAAATTCAACACCAATGCGACAAATAAGTTGATTTTGAGGTTGCTCACGGTCTCGTCTCTGATATTTTACCTGTATTTACACACGGGAGGTGATTCATTTCAACTTCAATATTATAGCAGAAGCTTGGTGGAGGTAACAAGAAGAAAAAAATGTGACACTCGCTGAAAAAAGGGGGAAGAGAATGGCAGTAAAAAATCGATTTCCGACACTGAAACTGAGAATTTCTGTTCTCAATTTCACAAGAAAAAACAAACATTTTTTTTTATAATAGATAATTCCAAAGATTCTTGCTTCATCGTGTGGAATGCCAATATTTCTGTTTGATGGGGAAAAACAAAAGGAAGAAAAAAGATTTACTGCCTCTTCTAAATTTTAGCACCACCTCAAGATCAAAGAACATATGCATATGTAGGTATAATAGGTGTGATAGGGTGGACTAAAATATTGCTGATTCGGGAGCCCCAACCAACAACGAGGTCTCTGAAGGTAATTTTCACTGCCAAAGCGGATAATGTACCATTCGGCGGCGAACAATTATTATTATTTCACACATTGGTGAGCACAATAGTGTAATTTCTAACACGACGGGCGTGCGCTCGCGCTCGCGCCTTTGCAATTGTGAAGAGTTTTACTACACATTGCTGCAATATATGAAAAGGAAAGCAAAAGTTGCCGTGAAGATGTTTTCATCAACGGCCGCGTGAATGAATTATACTTCTTTTTTTGCAGAAGAAATACATACCAACAAAATATGCAACAATTGAAATATTGAATGAGGAAACTGCGCAAAAAATGGTGGAATGATCTTTGTGCGTGAAAGGTATACAGACAAACATAAAAATACATAATCTCCTTCTAAAATATTTTCCACGCTAGGAAAAGCCTAAAAATAAATTTTAATTTTGGCATTAATCGCTTTAATAAGATAGCAAAACATGCATAATAAACTAATGGGAACAATGCAGGAACTGTTATGCATTAGGAAAGCTTGGGGACCGATTATCCATTTTTTTTAATTTTTATTATATTTAAAATAGTTCTTCTTGGCTTTTAGATCATTTCTCTCTTAAATAGAAAAAAAATGAGGTCATTGATCAAAAATGCTGTAAAAAAGAAAAGAAATTTGAGATGAAATTCTAAAGTCTAATTTGGGAGGAAGAAGAAGAGACTTGGAAAGTAGAATGTAGGAGGAGTGGTGAATCCCTATCGAAGCAGAAAAAGTCAGACACTAACGGCTTCCCTTGGTATTATTTTTTTCCACTGAACCTCCTGCTTCTTCAAATGATGCAAGAACAACAGAAAAAAATGTATATATCTGCTGAAGACTGCACCAAGAGACATGTGGGCACGTGCTCTGTGAAGCGAAGGAAATAAACACCCCTATATGTCTCATGGAAAGGTGGAAGAAAGATAGAACAGAGCAGAAGAAGGTAGAAGAGAAGAGCAGGAAAAAAAAGTAAGGCAAGATAGTAATAAAAAAACCGTCAACGACTTTTCTCTCCTTGGTCTGCAGGGCAACTGGAGGCAGCAGCAGCCGCCGCAGCAGCCAGCCACTGTGATGCACCTGTATCAAAATTGACCGTTTGCACCTCAACACGCGGAGAGAGAAGGTGAAGACCAAGGAGAAGAAAAGAGTCGCTCTCGGTTGAAAAATTTAATAGTTTTCGGATTAAAAATTCTTCCACACAAACACACAACCGGTGGGCTCTTTGTCCTCGCGCTCTTTCGCCTCAACTTCTTCGCACTCCAGCAGTTGCTGGATGGTTTCTCTGGGCGCTTCTTCTCCCGGGAGTCACATCGCGCAACGCTCTCCAAACAATTGAAGGGAAGGAAATTAAAATCATCTAGATGGTGTCTTCGTCTCCGCTAAAACATCACCCAATGCCTTGGGAGTGAGACAATGAAACTGGGGGTGAAGGGTCCCTCCTCGATCTTCCTCCGGCGCATGTTTCTGCCTTCCTTTTGCGCGCACTTTTCTTGCCTTTTTGATGTTTATTTTTTTTTCTTATTTTATTTCAGCATGCTCTCAGTCGGGGGAGAAGATGTGTACGTTGGAACGTAAGACACGTAAGACGAAAAAAAAGGTCGAAGATACGCTCGAGGGAGCATATGGAAAAAGTTTCGAGCTGAAATTTCTCATTAATTTCATTCACCTCCCCCATCACAAGACGATCTCCTTCCATGAGCACACACTGTCGCGCGCGCCAATTTGAAGATCACTCCTTTGTGAAGGTGAGAAGCTCTCTGCGCATTATTTTTTTACCTGGTTTTTACCAAGACTCACTGCAAAATTTGAGTTATGAATAAATTAAGAAATAGCTGAATGTGCTTGATTTGAAGAATTTCATTTATTTTTCTTTGTTGTAAAATAATTTTTTTTAAAACTTCTCTTAAAGATTTTCTTAATATATAAAGCAAAGATTAAATTTTTGTTACTCAAAAAAATATTCTAAGAGCCCGTTGAATGAATATTCTCTTTAAAAAACCACTATTTCTTCCAAAATTTAAAGTTTAACAGAAAGAATCAAATCTCATACAAAGATTTTCTCTTAACCATCGTATATAATATCCGTTGGAAGAAGCATCCCGGAAGAGTGAGCTGAAGTAAAAAAAAAGTGCCCCGCTATTGATTGTCTCATCTTTTGTGGATTTATTGGGCACTTCCTCCCCCACCTTCTGCTGGAGCATCGGACAGGCACAGAGGTAACGAAGGCCTCCAGGTGTGTAATTGGCTTCATTGAGGAAGGAAATCGATGTGGAGGTACACACAGAGAGGAAGTTATTTGGTTTCATTCAACTCCACGTCTCTCTTTTCAGAATTTCCTCTTCTGCCCGCGCCACATCGCCCCGCACCCATTCCTCGTATCACCTTCACGCCTATCTCATTTACCCTGATAAGGCTGCTGTGGGGGAATAAATGAAAAAAAAAAACGAAGAAAGAACTCAGAGAATAAATTAAAACCAAAAAACTTCTTTGCTATAATTTTTGTGAATATGAGAAAAAAATGAGCAAACACGAGAAACCACCATCATTTCCACTCAAATGGAACATAAAAAGACGGTAAATGTCATCGCGGAATATCTAATGCACACTTGAGGCTAGTCATGCTGATAATGCTGGGAGGAAGAGACAATATTTCTGTGTAGGTCTCCACATAGCATACATCCCTCATCTCGACCAACGGAAAAATTGTTTGTGAGGAAATTGAGTGCTGGCGCGTCGCGGTTTATGCCCATGCGATTGCGCTTGGTAAGAAGGCATTGCTCAAATTCTGTGGGCAGTTTGACCCCAAAACTATCTTCTCTCTGTCTTCTTAAGATGAAAGCGAATGTTGTATGTGGTCAGAAATTTGTGATAAAATTGGACGTTGTTGTGTTTCTTTTTTTCCTTAGCAAACCACATGTGTGTAAAGTTTAGATAATTTTCTAACACTCAACGGATTTTTTTAAAATAAAATTACAGTGGTGTTTCGCGGTAACGTCCTTCACTAATTTGTTTAATAATTTGAGTTTATTATTGAGATTTCTCCATTTTTTATGACTTATGAGACACCACTGTAAGTAATTTTCAAAGGACAATTAACATTTAAAAATGAAGAAAAAAAACTTCATGAAAGAACTTCTCAATAAATGATATTCTCGCCTTGTATGTCTTCCTCGATAACTTCGCGGTTTGCGGAGAAAATTGATTGATTCCGAACCCCTTTTTTCTTATAAGGAGAAAAAGAAGGGCAAAGCATAAAAGAGGAGCTGCGCGAGATCATTTGGGATTATTGACATCGGCAGTAAATGGATGCAATCCAGGTGAAAGAGGAGGAAGAAATGAAATTAATGCCTCAGCCAGAGTGTTGTATTGAAATGAGAAAATGTTGGCAGCACACGCCAATGCATCGATTTTATTTTTATTCGTCTGCACGGGATCATCTGTCGATGGTGAGGCCTCCGTAGTATCGATAAAAATGTGCTGCGTTGATCATCCACGGCGGCTGCTGATGGCCTCCGGCTGCTGCTGATGCTCTTCACTTCTTTTTGTGGATCGAAGATGTTGTGTGTACCGTTTGGTGTATAAAATGCTGCCCCATCGATGCCTCGTGCGCCAGCTCGCATGCGCCTCAATTTAATGCGCCACACCTGCTCATATTTGCTCTCTTTCGCTCCCGCAAGCGTTCCCTATATATGTATCCAGAGCCCATGGAGAGATGGTTTGCGCCAAACAGGGCCAAAAGATTCGGTGTGGGTCCCTTTTTGGAGGGCGCCAGAGAATCACGAGGGGTGCGGCGGGTGAATGATGTTGCGGCGGCACAACGGCAGGGGGTGTACGGCCAGGGTAGAGTCGATGATCTCTGTTGCTGCTGGTGAGATAGTTTACCTCCCTTTATCGATGCGAAGGAAGAATATCATCAAGAAGAAATGTTTTTTTTTTATACAATTCATTTTTTTAAATAGAACTTTTATTTTAATACTTTAATTAAGCTGGTCTTTGATAAATTAATTTTCAGCCTTACAGGAAATCTATTTTAGGAGTTTTACGGTAAAATATAGTAAATCATTGGTAAACTGATTGCAACGGATAAAAATTTAAGCTAAAGTTGAAATAAAAAGAAATTATGTATTTTTTAAGTTGTCATTTTTTATTTATAATAGTTCTTTTTCTTTTTTATAAAAACGCAAATGTTGGTAAAGCTTGGTTAATATTGGTAATAATTAGAATTATTTTAGTATTCATCTTACCACTTTAACATGCTTTTTCAAGCATAGTTTTTAATTATTAAGCAAATCTATCATTGATAAATAATTTACCATTTTTACCAAATTAACCAATCATAAAATTTTTATTAGATTTTACATACAATATGGCTTCAGTGAGTTTCCCTAAAATGCCATAAATCTCCAGAAATTTTTCAGAGTGCAAATGAGGGTTAACTTATGGAACTAAAACCAAAAGGACGCAAATCAGGAAGATCTAGGTGCTAGGAATTTCTCTTCGAGCAGCTTTATGGGTGTGGCTGTTTTTCTCCGCAGCGAAAATTACCATGAAACCTCCAACTCTCACCCTCACCCCATACATAACATACATGTACATAAATGAAATGGAAGTGAGGGTTGTTCTAGCATAGGAAGTCGTACACTCATTCT
The DNA here is from genome assembly GCF_024334085.1 of Lutzomyia longipalpis. NCBI lineage: Eukaryota > Metazoa > Arthropoda > Insecta > Diptera > Psychodidae > Lutzomyia > Lutzomyia longipalpis. Next base: position 8,955,030 of record NC_074708.1, on the reverse strand, counting down.
CCTAAACCCTCTCGCCCTCGAGAGCAAAATATCCATCAATTCACCTGCGTTTTGTACCGCGCCGAGAAGAATGGATAATGAATAGAGCTGGCTTGGTGTTCCATTGTTGGGAGATACGCGCTACAGCCACGAAGGCACGAGGGGTGGGGTGAAAAAATTTTCTTGTTCACCACCAAAATGGGAAAAGGTCATTAATTCTCTCTGACCTCGCGGTCGAAGGGAACGTTGGATGAACTGTTCTCATGTTTTTGGAGGAGTGAAATTTCTTCAATATATTGTAATCTCGCCCTCCGCATACGAATTTCTTAAATTCAGCTCGCTTTTCATCACGTTGCTGGTAATTCTATCGCGAAAACACTCTTTTTCTGCTTCGTCATCGACATTTATCATTTATAAAATACATAAATTTGTATACTAAAGTGAAAATGAGCACAAAGAACTGGTGATGAGTCAAAAAAAAATTGTTGAATTTGGCAAAACAATAAGTTGGAATTTTCTTCGTGCCACTTGAGATTACATACAAAGTGCACTTTTGTAATTTTCGAGGAGAAAATTCACAAGGATTGTCTCCATTTTCCAATGCAAAAATGCCGAGGGGTTTGGGATTTGTAAAAGATTTTCCTACTAATAAATCATTAAAGCCTTACTTAAAATTGCTTATAAAATTAAAGAAATTCTTTGTCTTTTTAAAAGTTTTAAAATATTTATTTTTTATCAAATTTCTTACACTTAACAAAACAAAAAATCTTCTGACTAAAAAAATGCCAATAGAATAAGAAGGTTTGCTGATAAAATAAAAAATATGCTGACAGAATAAAAAACTCCTGACAAAATAAAAAATATGCTGACAGAATAAAAAATCAGCTGACAGAATAAAAAAATGCTGATAGAATAAAAATGGTTTTTACTAAAAATTAGATTGAATGAGGAAAAATTTCTCCCGCAAAATAATGAATTTTAACAAACATTTTTCCTTTAAAATTTATTTTAAAAAAAATTAATAAAATAATAATTAACGATCAATTTTCTCAAGTTTTAAAGAATAAAATCTCTTGTGTCTCTTCACATTGTAGCAAAAAAAACTTATTTTATATTGAATCTCTGGGCACCTTTTGAAGCACCTTCCCCCTAATTTTAATATATATTCCTAATTTATATTGCGCGGTTTGTATTTGCATTTTGCGCGAAGCAACGTATATTGACCCCTTGCGAATTCCATTCGAGCGCCCAAACAAAGAGCACTCCACATATCGAAGTGGTTCGATTGGATGAAGAAAATCGTGTTGATTTTGCAAAATGGCTTTTCTTGCAAACTCTTGTTGACTCTGTGAAATTTTCCGCGATTTTTTTGTTGCACCAAATGCAGTGACTACAGAAAATGTGTTGAGCAAGTCAATGCGTTGGGGGCAAAAGCCATTCTGACGCACATTTGGGTGTCTCTTTTAGTTTTTTTCTGGCGTCCCAAAGATCCACATCCTGTCTTGATGGGCCAAAAGGGAGAGAACATCCGGGTATAGAGAGTGGTGGAATGCACATTTTCTCTCTTCCTTTTGCGAGAGACGCACGGAGGTGATTGTAAAACATTTTGGAAGGTGATTTACCATTCGTAGAAGAGGCAGATTCTTCTTTTCTCTTCCCAAAATGTCTCGCATGTGAGATAAGAGTCAGGGTCGTTGATGGGTGAGGAGATCGAGATGGGTAACAACGAAAGAGATTTTTTCGATAATTCTCCGAGGGGGCTTGTTGACGTAACAAATTGCTAGACGGTCATTTCCTCTTCGTTCGATCTCCTCTCCTTCGTTTCACGTTCTTTTTCTTATAACACATTTTGTTTGTCTCATACCTGAAATTCCATCATAAAATATATAAATGTCTCTTGGTGTGTACTTTTTGGGAGCGGAAGACCCAGAAAATATTATCATGCACTGTAAGATGGTTTCGGGGAGAGAAAGTCTTTCACGCCGGAGGTACAAAGTATCCTCATCCAAAAAATCAATCGACCCAACTTAAAAGGTCTCATTCATTGCGGCTCGTATATTGCAACATCCTCAATGCATATTCAATTTAGGTGCTTTTGAAGCACATTCCTCCCCGACGATGTGGATTTATAATTCGAACTGATTTTGTTGATCTTTAACCAGAGACTATGGGCTCATTAACAGAAGTATAAGAAAAAAGAAAAAGAAATAACTCCCTCGTGACCTCAGAGAATATTAAATTCAGGGTGTGCGTTTTGTAAAGGAGCCTCCTAAAACTGATGACTCTTTCAATTAATGCAAATTGATGAATTTTAACTCTTTTTTTATACATATTTCCTTTCTCTCCCTGAGCTTCACCTCTTCACGACATCAAAAGTGCCATATATTCGATCATTCGTATTTTTTTTCATTCCTTCTATACCTCCAACTTACACTAATGTGTGCAACGCAAAGAGAATTTGAGTGTGGAAAATAAGCAAAAAAAAAGAGGGAAAAAATGGGGACAAACTCTTACGAAATTGTCTGATATAAATGTTAATTTGAGATGCTTTGCAAAGAACAGGAGTGGAAATTGCTTTTTATTTGAGGCACAAACAGAAGGACTGCGATGATGCGTGTTCCATGATGAAGCTCTCTCCCAGTCGGAGGGTGGCCACACCCAAAAGTTCACCTTCATCCCTCGCTTGTTTTTTCGCTTGAGATTTTTATGCTTGGTGCTCATGAGTCACGTTTTGTGTGTGTGCAAAAGAAAAGCAGCGCCAGGACATTTTTTGGGATGGTGATGGCGTGATGACTGATCCTTTTGGGTGAGAGGAGAGCAAACAAATTAATTAAGTAAATGTAGATGTTAATTCAGTTGGACAGAAATTACAAAGAGGAGAATATGGAGACAATCCTGCAGTTTGAATTTAGATTTTTGTGAAGCTTTAAAATTATTTGAACATTCTGAAACAAATATTTGGGGGCTCACGTTGAAGCGTAAATAACGCGTAGCAGCGTAAGTTTGAGTACGACGAGTAAGACATTTAAAAATTGCTGAGTATGACGTCGTTTTTTGGTCAAATTTATGTTAAAGATGAATATTCAATTCAACAACTACATACGTCGCTCTTTTACCTGTCTTACATTTTCACGTGAGTTTCCCTAAACTTATTGATGCTTCTCTGCAAAAAAAAATCAAAAATTCCAAAATGGCGACTAAAGAACGCTAAATTTCATTAATAATACTGCAAGTATCCTTCAATAAAATGTTATTATCTCATGGCTTTGGAGAGAAATTAATACTACATTATGCAAAACATTCCTGTCACGCTCTCCCATATTGAGTGCACTTTGATGGAAGATATCACGTGGCGTGCATCTCTCCCTCACAGTGGAAGTCCACCGAAAATGGCAAAGTGCATTCGCGGGCAGAGTCTTTGATATATTAAAAAGCCAGAGAAAATCCATAAGTCTCTCCATGAAGCATTTTATTCTTCATTTTTTATGGGACGAATTCCGCATGGAAAAGTATTGATTAAAATTTCTCCTCTCGTAGTCGTCAAAGTGATGGTGAAATGCGACGCGAGAGACGACACAAGAAGCAAAAAAAAATCATTTTATTAATAAATGAAGAAGAAAAAAAGAGTGGGTACGCCATTAGCATTCTCTTGTGGGCACCGTTACTTTTAGCTTCTTGGATGGAAGATCCAATCAATTGAAATTTCTCCAGCAGCACGCACCGCGGAGAGACTTCCTCGCGAGTCGTGGTCATACCTCCTCCTCTTACATGCGCACCCAACGTGCACATTGTGGCACATCACGGCATAAGAGCGTTTGTCTCTTCTTCTTCGATTTATGATTGGGAAATGTCACCTGAGGAATTGGTAATCAGTCAGAGGAGGTCATCAATATCCCACCATTCGGCCATTTGTCTAAAAGAGATTCATCGCGTGGCGCAATATACTGGATTTTCTTTCATTTCACTCTTTCCATCCCATCCAGAGTTGATGGTGTTTGATAGTTTAGTTTTATTTTGAAAATTATAGATAAAAGTAAAAGAACTACATGGTAAACCACAAAATATAATCTAAAGAAACTGAATATAAATCTTTAATCTAATCGATCATCATCAACTCTGTTTCTCTAACTTCTCAACTGGGCGGTAAAGTAATTTATTTGATTCGTTTTTTTTCGAAGCGATCTCACCGAGATGAAGATCTCTTTTCTCCGAAGGAAGATCTTCTCCCGCATCTTCACAAAAACTCTCTGTCTACTGATGCCGCACCGAGATGATGCGCGCGATGATCTTCGAGAGAAGAAGAGGAGGTAACGCAGTAGCAGAATGCCACACCAGCAGCCGATTCATGGGGCAAGTATGGGAGAAGATAGAGAGTGAGTGGTGAGGGAGCCTCCAACGAGTATGCGGAGAATCATTCGCTGTGAATATCAATGAAGCAATGGAGCAGGGAGTGAATTGGAATCACGATCTTCTGGTTTTCTCCTCTTTTGCATCACCAAAAGCTTGACAATAAGTCCACATAAAGTATCTTGAAATTTATTATGTGATGGAATTCACGATTTCGTATGCTCATCACTCCGATGTAACAAAATTGGATGGAAAATGTATGTGATGATGGTTGGCACGGGGGGCGGTGGGAGGAAGCAGTTGCTGACAATCAACTTGCTTGGACATTGAATTTCTTCACATGAGATTCGTCCGCGGGAAGACATACGCTCGCCGTGCCCCGCCAGGAGAGAAACATATAAAATGAATTGAGAGATAATCAAATCAATTCATTGGACTTTTGTGTTTAATGCAAATTACTTTTTCACCTCATCTTTTTACTGCTTCATTGTCCTCCCTGCCCATGGAGGAGAGAACACAACAAACAAATTTAACACCCATTAACGCTTTTAATCCATTTTGGGCACAAACACTCGACATGAAGGTATATTATTTTTATGCCAGATCATTGTTCTCAAAAATTCTATTAAGAGTCTTGTATTTTATTCTCTATATCTACTAAATCTTTTGCTTTAGTTGTTTATTTTTTGCTGTTTTCTTGAGAATGATTAAGTCTATAACTAAGGGTCGTTGAAGGGAACATTTTTAAAAATATTCCTAAGTCTTTTTTTATCTAATTAATTTAATTGAAAATTATATTTCTTTCTAAATAAATCCCAAAATTAGATTTTATTCTATTTAAATTAGACAATAAATTGTAGTTTTTTTGACTTTACACATTACTTTACACACTTTTTAATCTACAAATTCAATTTGTGATATGAAGATATTTTTTGTCTATTTTATCGTGATATTTCCACTGTTTTCTTACAACGATAAAATTTATTAATATACATATACTGTGGTGGATGTGTATATATTCCCTCAATTTAAATATTAAAAAAAATCATCCCAAAGATTATTATTTAAAGAATTTCATATTCTTAATATTTTGTTAATCAATAATGAATTGTTTACGTGTTCTCTTCCAAAATAGTTTTATTTGACGACATGCCCAACGCTGGCGGATGAAGAGAGAATGCAAGATGATGGGGCGGAGTCTGTGCAGACTGTGTGAGAGATGAAACCACAGAGCATTTTGGAATGTTTCCAATCAAATGGCCAAGATTGTCATCTCGGTGCGAGGAGGATGAGGCAACAAAATGAAGGCAAAATACATTCAGCAACATCTTTAGTTTGTTGTGCAGAAATTGTGAAAAGCCGGAGCAGCTCTCGCCGTCTGTTGACCATGAAGAAATCAGTGGTGCAATTGATGTCACACGAATTGCCAATTGATCCACCTTCGGGGCTCTTTCTCCATCCCACCGATATATAGAGAAAAAAAAGAATGGGGGTCACATTTCCACTGGCGAGATGCGTAACAAATTTTAATAATAATAATAATAATAATAATAATATTTATTTATCATTAAATTAGGGGTCCGCCCCTCTTACAATAATGGCTACTAGAACAAAAAGTGAATAGAGAAAAAAAAAGGAAAAGGAAGAAACACAAGTAAAATAAAAATAATAAAAAAAAAGGCAAAAATAAAGAAAAATAAAAAAAAAAAAAAAAAAAAAATAGATGAAAAGTTAAGATTTCCTCTCAGACTGAAGGTATGCCACCACATTATCTACAGAGGATCTAGCGGTGGCAGGAAGGGAGTTGTAAAGAACAACACCCTTGTGAAAAAGAGTATTCGCTAGATGATTCGAGCGTGCAGCCGGAACCAGGAGTCCCCTAGTCCTGACTGATGCTCCGGCAACCAGACATGAGAGAAGATACCCTGGACCTCCCATCAGGTACAAGCGAGACAGAAAAATTACAGCCTTTTGATTTAGGAGAGAAGGAAGATCACATCCAAAAAGCTCATCACGATGCCTAGAGATATGATCACGGAAACGCAGGCCACATATATACCTAACGCAGCTATGAAAAGTGACGGACAGACGCCTAAGTGTTTCACTATCAGCAGCAAAAAATAACTCGGCTCCATATGTAATTATGGGAATGAGGAGAGACTTGACGAGAAGAAGTCGAATATCTTTAGGAGTGAAATCCTGATAACGCCAGAGTGTCCTAAGAGAAGAGTAAACGCGCTGGTTAATATGTGAGATATGATCACCCCACGTAAGTGAGGAATTGAAAATAACTCCCAGATTACGAGCACGTTCAACAAAAGGAATAATTTCACCATAAATAACAAGAGGAAGAGGATCAATGATAATAGTCCTTTTGGAAATTAGCAAAGCCTGAGATTTCTTAGGATTCAAAGCAATACCATTTGCATTAGCCCAATTTTCAATATTTATAAGATTACTATTTAATACATCAAAAGCAAGAGAAGAATTAGATGGGGTACCTTTGCAATAAATTTGAAGGTCGTCAGCATAAAGATGATAGGAACAATTATTCAAGATACTAGGGAGGTCATTGATGAAAAGAGAAAACAATAGAGGCCCAAGAAGCGAGCCTTGAGCAACTCCACGTTCCAGCATTACAGAATCGGAGATAGAGTCTCCAATCCTCACACATTGACTACGATTACTGAGATAGGATCTAAGAAGACTAATGGCAGAAGAAGAGAAATTAAACTGTTTATAAAGTTTGTAGCAAAGCAAGTCATGAGAGACGCTGTCAAATGCCTTACTAAAGTCTAGAAGAAGCAGCACAACAAACTGACGGTTGTCAAGAGCCACAGAAATATCATGCTGAACCTTCAAAAGAGCAGTAGTAGTGCTATGACCATTGCGAAACCCAGATTGAAACTCAACAAGCATTCTATTACTATTCAAAAATAAAGACATTTGATTCAATAGTATTGCTTCAAAGACTTTAGAAAGAACAGGCAACAGGCTAATGGGCCGATAATCAGAAAGAGTTTTAGGAGAGGATACTTTAGCAATCGGTACTACCAATGCAGATTTCCAGATATCAGGGAAAGTAGAACTAGTAATGATAAAATTAAAGATATCTGTAAGAATAGGAAGAATTACGGGAAGAATAATCTTAACAAAAGGTAGTGACACTCCATCGATACCCTGGGCATTAGATTTAACACGCGAGAATGCGAATAACACGTCATGAGGTGAAACACAAGAAAAACTAAAACCGTCCCACGGGGCTTGAGGCAGGACTGGACAGACAACATTACTACCGGTAGCAGCAAGACTAAAGTAGGTATTAATCTCATTAGCACTGATATCTGCTCCCTGAGCTGATGAAGATTTAGCACGCAAGCCAAGCTTACGTATATTTCTCCAAAGCTGTTTGGAGGGAAGCGCAGGATCAAGGTTAATTTGGTAATATGACTTCTTAGCCTCTCGAACTAGAAAACAGAATTTATTACGTAAAGTTATATAAGAGAAACGATCTACAACACGACCGCTAATCCTCCATTTTTTAAAAGCTCTATCTCGTTTCCTCCTGAATTTAAGAATACGAGTATTGAACCAAGGTGTTACCGAATTTTTAATTAGTACCCGCCTCTTAGGTACAACATCTTCAAAAAGTTGATTTATAATTAAAGTCAAAGCCTCAACACGATCAGATGCAGTAGGAAGCAAAGAAATATCATTCCAATTCAAGAGAGAGGCAGCAAATTGAGCAAATTCAGGATTGCATTTAGAAATATTAGGGATGATTTTATACTGATTTTTACTGCGCGGCAGATTTATTTTGTAATCTATAAAAATTCTTCTCTCACACAATGTTGCTGCACCAGACTCATCAATTTTCTCCCTGCAACGATTAAATTGCTACCTTCTCCTTGCAAAAAGACTCTCGCGGATGAAGAAATGCTGGGTTTTATTTTCTTGAATTGAGTAGCATCGATGGACGACAGTCAGTGATGCATTTCAATTTCTGTGCATATCGTAATTGCAGTGTTATGGTATCAAGAGTTTTCTTTTGCCTGTTTTCTTCCATTTTGATTGATCATTCTTTGAAAGATTAACATGATCATTTTTTCGCTTAAATTCTTTACAATTTGCTTGCGAAGTCCTCTTTGAGTCTGGCATTGATTATGTTTAATTAATAGTCCTCTAAAAATGCAATATTTCTGCCAATTTTTCAACAATAATTTGCTTAAACAAAAAATCAGTTTTCAAAAATAATAATTAATTATTTGTTAATGTTTTCCTGAACAACTTTTGATCATAATTGATTTTAGAAATGATTTTTCGTTAATTTTCACGGATCTAAAAGGTTTTCGTTTCTGTACAGCTAAGTATTTCTACACCGTTGGTCCAATCGTGATGAAATTTGGTACAGAGGCTTCTTATATCAGGCGGTTTTCACCAATGACATTCATTTTCCCCCCAGAGCCCCCCTTCGTAGCGCCCCCATATAAATTTCATGCTTTTTTGACTACTTTTTGAAATTGGCGCTCTTTTTGGTACATTTTCTTGAAGAGAAAATGAGATGGATGCAATTCACCGCTATCTGTCTCCCTCACACATCCACTTTTTCGCAATTTTCTCGCGTTTTTCGCCGAATTTTCCCGGGAAATTGTGTTTTTTGTGACCAGGAAGAATATTTTGAATTTTTGGCATAAAAAATTCCAAGTCACGAAAATCCATTTCCGGGAAAAAAAGTGCGTGTAAAATCCCCAACCGTCAAAATTTCCGCGGGCCCCAAATTTCGCACAGAGCGGCTTCCCGGGGGCTCCGGAGCACTCGTAAGTGTCACAGGAGCCCCAAAAACGTGTTTTGTGAGAAAAAATTGGCGGAAAAACAAGAAAAATCGCATTTTTGGAAAAGCAAACAAAAAGTTCGTTAAAGTTCAAATTTTATTATTATTACACAAAATGCTAGAGTGAGAGGAAAGTATTTTTCACATGCCATCTCGTCCATCTCGTAAAGAAATAAGAAAAATTGCATACCATCGTCCTGTTTTCAGCGCCACCATACGCCAAGTAGGGGAAATTCCAATCAGTACAGCATGGCGCTAGTGTCGGTGAGCAAATGCAAAAACAAACCAGTGTGCTGCCCGATGCGAGGTATGCTGTCAAAATTGACGTGGTTGTCATTTAATTTAGCTATCGTCGCTGCGTAAATTATCGTGTTTGCGTGCAATTTAGCCCCATATTTGGCCCCGTGCACCGTGAAATCCGTAGCAAGGGTGCCAGTGAGTGCGGTCGTGATAGAGTTTGGGGTGCAAGAGCGCGAGAAGTGTTCGAATTTGCCGCCAAATTGGTCAGTGAGTCTCAATGGACGTCAAAAACAACCAATCAAATCCAATGGCGGCGCATATGGCAAATTTCATTGGAGCTTCGGACAACTGACAATTTTTCTATTGGTTTATAACTGTGCCGATCATCCCCATTGGTTTTTGAAACCCCAAAAACTCACGATTTTACCACGTGCTTCACTTGGACTGTTTACTTGTGCATTTGTGCATTTCTCACGCAGCATCTCATTGCAAATCACTTTGTTCCCATCACAAATTCTCCTCCACAAGCTCGCCACTGAGGCAGCTGAAATTGTCTTTCATTTCCTTCGTGTGTCTCGAAGTGAAGAGGATTTGCTCTTTTATGTGCACCGAATCCCCCTTGAAAGTGGATTTGGTGCTGAGGATCTCTTGAACGAATACTAAAGGAGAGCTTAAGGGAAATGTCGTACGTTTTGCTAAAAAGGTGAGAAAAAAGCTTGAAAAAAAAAAAGAATTGAAGGACGGGAGAGGTTTATTCTTTTTGTGTGGGTCGTCCACTCCTTGAGAGGGGATTCATTCATCTGAGACGCTCAAAGCGTGTCTTGGATAGTACGTTTGTTATGAAGAATTTCAATGCAGTAACCTTTGCTCTTACATGAGTGGAATGATTCTTATTCGAACTTCAAAGTAGGAAAACGGAAAAAATTGCAGAAAAACGTCTAATAAGCAAATAGTCGTCAAAAACATAAGAAAGCTTATTCATTTTTATTTATTACATAATATTTGAGGGGTTTAGATCTAAATCAATTTTACTTGATTTTCCAGGAAATTGAAAAAAAGATATTAATTTCAATTTTTAAATTACTATTAATTAAATAAAAAATAAAAATCAATTTTTTGAGAAAAACAATTTAATTTTAAAGCTCTAACAAAATATCCTCTAATCAATCAATTACAATATCTGTGAGTTTCATCTCATTATAAAAAAATTAAAACTTTGTTTTTTTTTTAAACATTTTTTTTCTAATGAAGCATTTTATTATTTTTCACAACAACAAAAAATAAAAAATAAAAATCTTTAATAAAAAAATGTTTTGGTGGAACTCTTCCACATGGAATGTGTCTTGACTTAATCTAATGCACCAACCATTATTTTGCAGTGAGGACATGAGCGAAGATGCTCAGGAGGCCACGGGCAGTGGAGCTGGTGGGAGTGGCGGGTCCGGAGATGAGAATAACACAGCAAATGCGGGTGAGAGTGAGGCTCAGGCCACGCTGAATAGCTTCTGGCCAATAATAAATGAGGAAGTTAAGCGAATAAAGACAGTAGATGCTAAGAATCAAAATCTTCCACTGGCGAGAATTAAGAAAATCATGAAGCTAGATGAGGATGTGAAGATGATCTCAGCTGAGGCGCCTCTGTTGTTTGCCAAGGCTTCTGAAATATTCATTCATGAACTAACACTACGTGCGTGGGTGTATACGGAGGACAACAAACGACGGACGCTGCAGAGGAGCGATATAGCGATGGCCATTTCGAAGTATGATCAATTTGATTTTCTCATTGACATTGTGCCACGCGAGGAGATTAAGACGATCAAGAAGGAGAGTGAGATCAAGTCCACGGGGAATTGTGAGCAGGTTAATCAGATTCAGTACTACTTCCAACTGGCGCAGCAGCATCAGCAGGCGCTGCAGGGACAAACGGCAGCCCCAACGCAGATTCAGGTGCAAACATCGACGCCCGTCACATTGGGGGGAATGCACAATAATATCATTGTGACGTCACCCACGGGAACGCCACAATCTGCTCAGCAACCCGCCACGAATGCCATGATTGTTAACAATGTACCGCAACAGAATCAACCGTTGCAGGTGCTGCAGCAAATTGTAACGCCCACCGGAGAGATTCAGCACATTCAGGTGAATTTATATTTTGATTTCTATCTTCTCTAGCAGAAAGTTTAAGAACTTTATTTTTTTTGTCTTACAATCAGATCCCCCTGTCGCCGTCACAGTTGAACCTCATTCGGATGCAAGGTGGTGCACAGCAGCAACCGATAATAATTCAAACAACAGCCCCCCAGCAACAAACTGCCCAGCCACAAATTCTCCAACTGGGTCAGCCAGCATCGCAGCATCAGCAGGTTTCTGCTGCCCCGATGTTCATCAATGCTACAGCCACCACTGCAAGTGCTGCATCGTCGACAGATGGGTAGCATCAAGTGATCGTCATGGGACCTGGCCCTTCCTTTGCGCATGGACGATAGCGACAAAAAGGAGCCACATTTCTCTGCGTGTAATGTGTAAAGTGAGTACGTAAAAGAAAATAATAGCCATTGAGGCTTAAAAAGAGGACTCAAAAATGCCAGTTTATGGACAAATGTGTGAAGCTCACAATTTTCACAGTGATTTGTTAGCTTCACTTTGTTTTCCCAAACACTTTTTTCAGTGCTTAAAGAGAATATTGTATATTTTGTAAGGTAGTCGTGCATTTTGATCTTCTAGCAAAGCGAGAGAGAAAAAAAAACGTTGAGAGTCTCTCATCGATGTTGTCTTTATATTTTATAAATTTAACACCTTATTCAGGAATAAAAGAGCAATAAAAAACTCAAAAAAAAGTTATTTCTTTTCCAAGAATTCCGCGAGGAAAATTCTTAGAAAGCCTGAGATAACGCATGGAGATTACTTGGTTGAAAATACTCGTTTCAAATAATATTTAGAGTGAAATCATTTTTTTTAAGAAACGTTTTATCATGTAACAAAAATCAGAAGCTCTTCCGGAGAGAAAGAAATCTTTTAAAAATGTTTCCTAAATATTTTCGCTGACTTAAAAATGAAACATTTACTAAAGGATGTCATGCACAATACAAGGGCGAAGTACCTAATTGAAGGAAACGCAGAAAACAATTTTAACCCACCCAGTCTTGTAGGGAATCAAAAAAGGATAAAGAATCGCCAAAAATATTCACCTTTTTCCACTGGGGTCACAACGAAAAAAGGCAATAAAGTTTTGTAAAAATTCAAAAAAAAAATAGCCGCCATTCGCCATTTTGTTCATTTCAATGCATGAAGCATATGTTTCAATGCTTCGCCATGAGCTTGTCTATGAGAGTTTGACATTTCATTCATGTTTTTTTTGGGAAAAAATAAAAAAATTGCGTATTTTTTAGTTTAATTATCGTGGTAAATGTGTTTTACGTGTTGTTCGAGAGTGATTTTTATATCTGAATACCTGAAGGATGAATTCCCGCACAGCTTGTGACCGTCTCAGCGAGCACATCTCTCGTTACAAAACAAAGCAATCCAAAAAAACAATGGTCGTGGATCGTCTTGAAGATGACTTTTTCACGAATTGAGAGATCCTCTGCGCTGGAATCCTTTGCGTTTCACACCACCACGACGGACAAGACGATGGATTGCTGGTTTTGTGATTCCCTGGATGTTGTCATGCAAAACCTTACGATGTTTCTTGGCACCACCTTTCCCAAGACCTTTTCCACGACCAATGATGTGCTCGCTGAGACGGTCACAAGCTGTGCGGGAATTCATCCTTCAGGTATTCAGATATAAAAATCACTTGAACAACACGTAAAACACATTTACCACGATAATTAAACTAAAAAATACGCAATTTTTTTATTTTCTCCCAAAAAAAAAAAATAAATGAAATGTCAAACTGTCATCGACAAGCTCATGACGAAGCATTGAAACATATGATTCATGCATTGAAATGAACAAAATGGCGAATGGCGGCCAATTTTTTTGAATTTTTACAAAACTTTATTGTCCTTTTTCGTTGTGACCCCAGTGGAAAAAGGTGAATATTTTTGGCGATTCTTTATCCTTTTTTGATTCCCTACAAGACTGGGTGGGTTAAAATTGTTTTCTGCGTTTCCTTCAATTAGGTACTTCGCCCTTGTATTGTGCATAACATCCTTTAAATTAATTTGTTTTTCCGGTTATCCAAGTTAGAAATGCGCTTAATTTATGAAAAGGATGCCAAGGAAGACTTATTAACAAGAAAATATCATTTGGGTGTATCCCAAACATTAATATCGTGTTGAAAAGATAAAATGATTCAATGTTTCAAAAGGACGCGAAATGGTTAACTAATGTTTCATGTTTCAAGACCGAATTTCAATACCGCTAAACGGCTTGCCCGATTTTCTTGCATGAGCTATTGATTAAAAAGTTTCAAAATTTACAAAAAAGTAATAAAAAAAAAACAAAGATTTAAACTCATTACAAATTATTTACTTTTATTGAACATTCACAATTTCGGCGTCAGAATTATACAAATTAATACTACAAATTAAGCATTTTAAATGAAAGTGGCGGAAAATGACTCAACCCTTTCGGGGGGGTATATGGTTTTACTTTTAATTGCGTACTCCTGTGCCGTAATTTGCACCCCCGGCCCGATTGAGGGCATCCCTAAAGAGATCAATGTCCAATTCAGCTTGCGATTCGGCCTGAAGTTCAACGGCAAAATTCTAAAAATTCGCAAAACAATAATTTTAGAAAAAATATCAACAATTTGTTAATTTTTTATGTTGATTGGTACGTACATTAATCACATCTTTAATGACGGCCTTATCTGTGGACATTTTGGCACGCTGCAGCACTCCCACGTTGGGTCCAATCCACGTGAGGAAGAGGAATTTGCGCCTCTTGGACATCTCATCGCCCATCTGGACGCGGAGGTAGCCAAAGGCACGCTCACTGTCCGTGAATTGGCCTTTAAATTCCTCAAAATCCGTCCCAGATTGCATGTGGATGATTCGTGCACCGTCGTATTTGAAGACGCACCAATCGTTCTCAGTTAAATCAGACCGCACATCCTCGTACGCCTCACGGATTGATTCCTTGTCCAGGGACGTTGACATTGGCATCTGAAATGCAACAAAAATTATTATTTAATTAGAATTTTATTCACTTAAAATCGTTAAAAAAATCAAAATATTTGAAACTTTTTCTAAAGGACAATTTTATTTTTATGGGTGTTTCAAAATTAGTTAGCAGTGTATTTTTCAAACCATATTTGTCCCACATTTTAGTAAAATTCCTTCTCTAATTTAAATCATTCAAATACAATTAAGACGCGGAGAGAAAGATAAGAAGAAGACTGATGCTGTCTTCAAGTATTTTGCATGTGAATGCTCTTGCAAAGTTCTCCAAACTCAAATTCTATTTTAAGATTTTGTACATGATGGTACAGACAACAAAGAATCGGAAGTATATTATGGAAGGTACCTATACAACATTTTGCGCGAGAATTCATTTTATGTCCCGCACTGCAATTATCATAAAATATCTTATCGCTTCTCTTTTGGGACTTTCCCTTCCATTTCTCTTCGCAACAAGCTCCACAAAATGATGGCGCTAATTTGAAGCGCGGCAGATGGATTTTCGTGGCAAGAAATTGTAATTGATTTGACGAAAAGATTCACTCTGTGAGCTTTTTTTTTGCGGTGAAACTTTTTATTCTCTCGAAAATATTGACTTATTTTCTGGCAATTTAATCCCCTTTTCACCACCTCTGACTTCACTCTCTCTCTCTCCCTTCGTTCTTCGTGGTCTACATAATATATATTTTTTTAATTGCCACAGAGAA
Organism: Lutzomyia longipalpis; assembly: GCF_024334085.1. Lineage (NCBI taxonomy): Eukaryota > Metazoa > Arthropoda > Insecta > Diptera > Psychodidae > Lutzomyia > Lutzomyia longipalpis. The sequence goes on along the minus strand of NC_074708.1, from coordinate 8,939,797 downwards.
TGGGTGTGGGGAGGAATAATAAAAGAAACAAATTTCGATAAGATTATATTTCAGCGAAAATTTCCCATATATCAGTTCATGAATTTCATTTTATACCAAAAGGAGTACCTATCCATTAAAAAAAAGAACTCTCCGTGAAAAATCGATAAAACCCCGTAAAATTTCTATTGCTTTACAATTTTCCAAAATCATTTCATTTTCCCATTCATTTAATTACTTTTGCCGAATCATTTTCTTCGAGTTTTTTTGCAGCTTATTTCATGGGTGTGTGCACCACGATCGTGAATGAAAGGAATTGCATGGAGAGGAAGAAGAAAATAAAATTAAGTAAAAATGAAGAGTGAGGATGACGATGAAAGTCAAAATGTGACTCACTGAAATATATTTCTTTATAGTTTCTAAAATTACATTCTCGCCATTCTTCCCATCTCTTGACACGTCTCTCCTCCAGAGAGGAAGAGAAGGGTTGAACGAACATCCTGCATTGCAAATTTTCCTTTAGGGGAGACAACAAAAGAAATCTTCCCACGATCAATTGCAATTTTTTTCTTCTCTTACATCCATTCATCATCCTAAAAAGGCATTTGGGTTTGATGAGCAAAAATTATGTTATTTTCTCAAATCAAAATTTGACACGCTTCTCATCAAATTGTCACATAAAACGCATAAAACCATCTCACACAAACCATTGGCATAGTTATGGGTTTAAGTTTTACAGTCTGGTCAGTTAGAGCTTTCAACTAGGCCATGAATTTGTATTGGAAGATCTAAATAAATAGACTGGAGTTTGTAGTTTATTAACCCTTTAATGATCGTAATGTATTTTGTGGATTAAATCTGATTCAGTACTTGTACAGAAAGAATATTACTGAACAGATCTTAACCTAGATTGATGTCCAAAAATACAATATATATCTTTGAAAATATTTAAACTCATTTATATTGAATCGAATTAATACCAAAAATAATTTAATTTAGCACAAAAATTTTCTTTGATTATTTAGCCTCAAAATTTTCAGATATTTTTATAAGAAACTTAGGATTCAAAGAAACTTGAAAATTTGAATTTCTATTAAAAAAGAATTTCTTACGTAAACTCTCGTAGAATACTGATAAGGAAAATTTCAAATTAATCAGAATTATCGCCAGCTCGTGATCAAACTGTATTAGACGTCAATTTAGCAGACATATAGTAAATTGTTGGCAATGAGTGAGTTATGGGTTACAAATGAGCAACATGATCTACTCTTGACTGTTGTCTTGAGGCTCTTGTGAGAGGTGTTTGGATTTGTTAACAAAACCCAGTGAAAAGCATGACATTGTTGCATTTAATGTACTCTACGACTCTGAAATGCAATATCACACATTGATTTTTTATTAACACTCATAGACCGATATTAATCCGCTTCCCATTGAGACCAATTTATCGCTCATTCTCATTTTTAAAAGGGGAAACTAGATACAGATGAATAACCACACGTGCTGGATCAAACCGAAAAGTCATTAAACATACAATTTATTGGTTTTATTTCGTTTAAAACACGATATATATTTCTACTCTTTCTGTTAGATTTCCTCATTTAAGTGAATTCATCAATATACCGGTCTTCCGCAACTTTCCGAGAGATGCATTTTAAATGATTTATATTTATACGCGAATTCTCTGTCTGAGACATACTTTTTTTTCTTTTTCATAAGAAAAACTTTTTTTTTTAAATCTCTATAAATATATTTTCTCTGGCATGAATTAAATCATCTTCAGCCCAATTCTCACCCTTCTTGATAAACTTTCTTGAAGTGCGATGTCACCCAAAATTCAACTCACCCTGACCTCTTGTTGAAAGAGGGTTAGAGGGGAGTCTCAAGACTCAAGAGGGTAAGGAAGGGTATTTGTTTATCCGCATGACAGTGACCTTGCCAACGGTTGAATGAGGGGTTCTCTCTTGTGGAATTGTGTGCTAATGCTCTGGGCTTTTCATTCAAATTAAATTTATGAATAAATCAAAAAAGTTCCAAGAGGGTCATTAAGCGTTTAACTCTGTGAATCTACACAGAATTAGATGTCTAATCTTCCCTCCTCATCTTTATTTTAACGCAAGTCGCGCGTCTTCCAAACATTCCACTTTTGCTTTGACCAAAATTCACAAGTAAATTTTCACTCCAAGTTGATGTGTCCAAAAAGTGGCAATGAAAATGAGGAGAATTTGTGTTTTTTGTGACTTTCTACCTCGTGAATAATTTATAAAATAAACCAAGAAATGAACATTTATGCTAATATTGCTAATTGAGTTAGAACATTGGTTGGAAGTTTTTTTTTTCTTCTACTATACTTCAACCTTTTTTTCTATCTTCATTATTTCACAAAAATTCAATAGATAATGCAATTATTTTCTTTTTTATTTATTTAAAAAGTCAAGAACCGAAGTGTTTTCACTTCAGTGTTCTTTACATCATGTCCGTAGACTCTATTATCTAACGAGAGGCGCATAAGATAAGAGCTTTTATTGCATATTTCTAAATGGGGATTTATAAGAAAAAATGCCAATACCCTTTTAATTTTCTCAAGAAAATTCCAGTCATTACGTTGGGCTTATCGCAAATTTTCTTTTAAGAAAAAAAAATGAGATCACGATTTTTGGAATTTTTAGAGATAGATAAATCGAAAATAAGTTCAGAAGCTATTTTTAAATAAACATAACTTTTCACAAAGAATGGTAATAACTCGTTAATTGCAGTTGATATCAAAAGTGGAAAAAAATTATGAAGATAAAGGTTTTAGGAGAATGATTGCCATTTCTAATCAAATTGATAAAAGGTTAAATTAAATTTAATGACATCATAAAATGATACCGAATCTATCCTATCTATCCTATAATTACTGAATTATTAGGAATCCTATTCATCTTGCTCGGGGAATAATCGAAACTAATTATACGAGAGAAAGGGGTAAAGTGGTTCATTTTGCATGTCAATTTTTTGACATTATTTATCACATTTATAAAAGAAATTTACCGGTATTTAATTATGATTTTTAAAGGAATTTGAAAATTACATAAATTTTCTTTTATTTTGAAAAAGAAAATTATTCAAAGAACAAAAAAAGGAAATGCTTTTGAGGGAGTAAAACATGGATTTTAACCTTTAGATATTCCTAATTTTAAAAAGGACGACGTTTCGGAGATTTATGTGTCCTTCCTCATGTACAAATTCTTTTGGGGAGTCATCAGTCAACTCTTTTGTATAATTATTTTTGGCTGTATAACATCCAGTCAAAATGCCTTCTAATTAAATTGATTTTGATCAATTTTTAGGCAAATTTTAAAAAATTAAGAAAAAATAAAAGATTTTCGACAGAATACACTGAAACTTTGTTAAAAATTCGTACAGGATGTTCTTCGGCTATTAACTTTTTAAAAATGATGCTAATTTGCAAGATTTATGTATAGTTCCCTCCTCACGAAAAAAACATCTTATTATTTTGTGAATGATTTCTCATCAACACTGCGATTTTTGAGCGTTAAAAAAATCATTTCATTTACATTCTCCACCAAATTAGGAATTGGTGGCAATAACTTGCTATATGTGCTTGGATGTTAAAATTTCAAGTGACAACCATACGTAGGTTCTCTTAATGTTAGTCACGAGTATTTTATTGCACAGAAAAAAAAGGTGAGTCAAGTATTGTGGAACTTCTCCCCAAAGAACGCGTCACATTTCGGAAGATAGATAAAAAAATATCGCGAGGATGTTACACGAGGAATAAGTTAAAAATATAACTTTGTCATACTTTTTATGTTAAAAAAAAAATAAGAAAAGAAAAATAAGATAGCGTCGTGATAAAGAATTCCGCGGTGAGCTGATTTCTCTGATGCTCTTCTTGTGCACACACACCTGAGAGATGGGAAATGTGGAAAAACAAGAAGAAGATTGTGCGCCAAGAGCTCGGCCCATGGGGTTAAGAAGTCATCGAAAGTGTAGCTTCATTATGTTGCGAAAGAACGGACATGGAGAGCTCTTTTTTTTCTTTTTCTTTCTCTCCTTTCAAATGCCCCCCATTTGAGGTAACTGAACTTGAATTGTGTAAGAATTTTCCTTGATTTGTAGGAATAATTTATTATTATATGTAGTAAGATTGCTCCTCAATGAAGCAATTGACGTGCAAGGAGGGCAGCCACGAATATGGCGGCTAAAAGGTGAAGATTGCAGGTGAGGCTGAAGAAGTATTTTTTGCAGAAGACTTTTTTTTTGCAAAACACACCAACACCATAAATATCGGAATGAAATTTAAGAATGGTGGCAAAGAGAGAAGAGAAAGAAAAATCTGCAATGTGAAACCGGTTGAAGTGATGATGAGGAAGGAAGGTGAGACCTGCGCGGAGTGTAAGTTGCGAGATCAATGGTTGATGAAGAAAACGTGCCGCTGGCAGGGAAGGGGGGAGGTAAGAAAATGAACTTTGGGTGAATTATTTTGGCTTTTATTTGTGTCTCTCCACACAACTTGACTGGGAGACAGCAAAGTCACCCAAAGTGAATGGGCTTTTTTTTCGGGAATGATTTAGGGCGAAGCTCACTTGCTATGGGCTCTCAATCATCCAACTCCATGGCGTCGCCCCATTTGATGAGATTTCACGTGAGGAGGCTTCCCATGAAATTCGCCAGATCGTGAAAAAATGTACCACATCCCATTTTTGCTCTAACAATTTAAAAAAGAAAAATCTGCTCTTGAAATGTATTTTTTACCGTAGACATTAATTGGGCAACGGAGACACGAAGTACAGGGTGTACCAATATTTCTTTTTTCTAAATAAGAAATTCGTTTTTTTATGGTTAAGAAATGGCGATGATCCAGAAAGCATTTTAGGAGCTTTTTGGGGCTTTTTTGTATATATTTTAGTATTTTTCTCATGTTTTATTTTGGAAGTCTAAAACTTCAATACACCTTGATCGATCGCATCATTTAGAATTAAATTTCTCTGATCCTCAGTCAAAATTTTGTCTTAAGCAAAAGAAAAGAATTTTCAATAAGCTTAATAAGCTCGAAAAACTTTAAAAAATTGCTTTGGTTTTGAGAAATCACTCTTGAAATTTTAAAAAGATCTGACAGGATCTGTGAGGATCTGTGAGGAAATTATCAAAAAAAAAATTAAGTAAATCTCTAGCAAAAATCCAAAGATCTAAATTTTGGAATTAAAAAAAAAGAAATTTACAGAGCACCATGTAGGATGGAAAAAGTCTGTGAAATGTACAAGAGAATCATCCAAAGTTGTGGTTTAATTAGCATTTACAAAAGCAAGAGAGAGAGAAAATAAATAAAACAGTAATAAGTTTTTGGACAATCTCTCGGAATTTCCGGGAGAGAACAGCACATGATTTCCATCATCTTCATTCTCAGTAATAACTTTGTGTATATATATAAAATAAATTCTCTTGGGAACATTGTGACGTTCTTCCCAGCCATAAGAACAAAATTCTTGTGAAGAATAAAATTTCCAGGGTTGAAAAATGATCTCGTGATGATTAATCCGCCATATGGTGTGGTATGTGTGGCCTTTTTGCCATTCACCAAGAGCCAAAAAGACTTTGTGCAAAATTTCATACACATTTTAATTTAAATATTTACCTTTTTTGGCTTTGTTTCCACAATTTGTTCAATTTCCATCACGTCAGACATTATTTCTCTTGCAGAATTATCCGAAAAAAAGTTTTTTTTTGACTCACTTGCGGCAAAAGCAGTTAAAACGATATTGAATCCTAAACTCTTTTTTTTTCTTTCTTCCACACTCAATTAAACGGGGTGAATGTATGGGAAGCCGGCGAATGCGCGATATATCGCGAAAAAAAAAGAACGGGGTAAAGAGAAAAGAGCTGTGGCGATAAAAAGCACCAAAACTCTCTATGGAGACCTTGTACACTTGGCGGATCGGAGGCAACTGATCGTCGTTGGGGCTCCAAATGTATTTTCCAGCGTATATTCACATTGCATTTTGCCTGTGTGCGGCACTACGGGTGCTACAAAAGTTTCAGAATTTTTTTCTCACTTCTATTTAAAAAAAAATTTTCTTAGTAGGTATTCTGTAAAAGAAAATTTTAAGATTTTGCAGTTCTAAAAATTTAGTAGCTAAGTACTAATTTTGAGACCTTCAGCCAAGACACATTTTGTTCTTTAATGCTTTGTTCGCTTTAAACTTTATTTCCAAGTAAGTACTTATAGACCTAGCTAAGACCCAATTCTTTCCACAAGAAAGAACTGGTTAAATATCAAACCATTTCTTTCATAATCTTAAATGTAAGTGGTCTAAAAAATTAAAGATTTCTTAGACTTAAATACCGGCCAAAAGAAAAAATTCTTAAAATTTAAAAACTTATAGACCAACACTACGTTGTACATTTTTATAAATATAAAAATATTATGTACACAAGTGTGTGAAAGAGAATTACTTTGAGTCCACGAGAGATTATTTTGTGTTCATGAGAGTCATCATAAAAATTATATTGGGGGCCTCACTTATATGTTTCACTTTTGGGTGGCGGCTGGAAATGCCTCATCTCACCATATAAAGAGGAGTTATATCAAAGAAGATGGAACAATGTACTCTTTTATATGGAATGCCTTTTGAGTTTTCTCCTCGTACTTCCTCCAAGCATTCGCTTTGGGATATCAATTGCCTTTCTGTCCGTCCCCTGCGATCTTATCGTGAATCTCGTACTCTTTTTTTTCTCTTCCATTCTTGTTGTCCAGGCCCAAAGAATCGTGTCACCGCACTTTATAACATCACAAAATTCACAATTGAAGCAATTAATATTAGACAGAGAGGAGCTTTATACATAAAAGAGACTTTGCGGATTGTATTGAGTACGAAGGTAGGGAAGATTCGCAAAATACTGGACTTTAATGGCTTAGAGACTTGTTAAAAAAGAATTTGTTGCTCTATTTATTCATTCAAACGGAGAATTTTTTTTTAATAAAGAACATGGAGCATTTAACGGATATTTTTAAAAATTTTCTAATTTTATATGTCAAACTGACAATTCTCGCTTTCAGCCATGTTGAATTTTTTTACTTCAGCTATAAACTTTTTAATTTTTAAAAAAAAAATTATAATGCTTTTTTCTCAGATTCAGCTCAATGGATTTTGATCAAATCTTTTGTTAGTGCTTCAATTGATTTTTTTTTAAATTTCATTTACAACAGTTTTATGACTTTTCTATGCTTCACCTGCAAAAATTGAAACGAGAATACATGATGGGTATTAAAATTATCTTGAATATTTTGTACTTCACATTCACCTGGTGTGTTGCGAATTGATTCGAAAAGAGGAGGTGAATGCGCGTTATCAGAACCTGATAAATAATTCTCCTCGCTTCAATTAATTTATTTACAATGCAATTTGATAGCAAAACTCAAATAAGATAACTTCTTGTGAAAATGGGACTTTTGCACCGAGAGGAAGTTACGAAACATTTGCGGGAATCTTCAATTTAATCAAACTCGTACACGTTATGAGAAAACATGCTGGTACAATGCACTTCTTCACGACAATATGTTATGATTAATTTCGTGAGAAATAAGAAGTTTACGAGGCACGAAGGAATTAAAATATGGAATTGTTTTTACTCTTGCAAGAGCCACATATATTTCTTTTTAAATCTTCGAGCTGTGATTTTTTTTATTAGGGAAACTAAAACTAAAATAAAAAAAGAAGTACGTTATTTTATTAAAAAATATAATATATTTTAAGTATTTGCTTACCTTTTATTGAAATAGACGAAAAGATTTTAAAAGCAATATAAATTATAATAAAATGAACCTCCGCGAAAAGAGTTAAATGTGAAAGAATGAAGATGAAGATTTTTCCAACACTTTATGTATTCTTAACTGTCTTTTCACGGTCAATTTTCGTCTACAGTGTCCGACGTATATGTGCCCCCCATAAAAGAGTCTCAAGTGGAAGAATTTAGTTTAAATAAAAAAAGCCAAAAGAAATCCGATAGAGCAATTAAATTCACATATTGCCTCTTTATGCCTAATTACAATTTATTACATTTTATTTCACTTAAATGTACTTTATTTGTTTTCATCTTTTCTTGCTTGTTTACTTGTTCCAAAAGTTTCCTTATAATACAAGACTTTTGCTTTGAAATTGTACAAAAAGGTTTTTATATGGTTATAATTATTTCACGATTTTTTTTCTCTCTCGTACCATTTAGTTTTTTTTTATTTGATTCTTTATATTCTTTTCTATAGCATAATTCTCCACACCACAATTAGATGTTTCGCCTGTAAATAATAACATCAATATGTAGATACTGTTTATACGAAGCAAACGCAGAAAAAAACAAGAGTTTTGTGCATAGAGCCATCACCATAATTCACTCGAGAGAATAAAGAAAAGAAAAAATAATAATCACTATCATGGATACGGCGTGCAAAGCAATGTAGAAGAAAAAGATTTAATTGTGGGAATAATAGAAAATTTGTCGATTTTAAATGTTCCTCACAGTTAGAACTTCTTATTCCGCATGATTAGCACTTGTTGGGGCTCTTTACGCGCGAAGCAAGACAAGAAAACTTCTCTCATATAGTTCATTAATCTCTATGAAAAAAAAAATTACATACTGATCACAAAATGAAATATTTCTCTTTTTTCTCCATTTTTATTCCTGTGTTATTCACTTTAATATTTTTTTTATTGTTGGGAGATTTACTAAATAAAAAAAGAAAACTAATTGAGTGTTGCATTTGGATTGGTGTATGAGAATCCTTGGAATTGATCTTGGGCCATCGATCGGAGAATCTCCTTGTCGATCGGTGTCAACCTCACGCGTTCCTTCGTGAAAGTCTTATCAAAGTATTGCGTATCCAGGGGATGTCGCTACAAGGAGAATAAATTTTATTAATTAATTATTAGGAAAATTAAAACAATTTAACCCATCGTACGCCATGTGTGGTCTATGAAAGACCCGAAAATTAAATTTTGTTTTTATTTATTTTTTGCACATGGCACACAGAGGGTTAATAAACAATTTTATTTCGAATAGTAATAAATAAATGAGAAAACTCACCACGTGAGGTTTGAACGGTGGCTCCAATTCGCGTTTCTCCAACTTATCCCAGTTGATGTATGCAAAAAACGGATGATCGACTATTTCACCCAAGGGACAGAAATTTGATCCTAATCTGATACTGGCATCTTTCTCTAGGAGCTAAAGGGGGAGGAGGTTTGTAAGAGAATGAAAAAACAAATAGATTAATTAATTAGACACAACGCACAAGGTGTAAGAAATTAATTGTGAGCTATTTATCTTTCTTACAGCTTTGAGAATGTTGTGACCTTCTTTGGATATATAACCAGGAATCCATGGAACTTCATTGCAAATTGACCAAAACAGTTCATCCTCATCGCAACCACTGAATGGTGACTGACCGATGAGCATTTCGTACATGAGAACGCCGAAAGACCACCAATCGACAGCTTGATTGTATTTTTGACCCTACAGAGAGAAGAGAGAGAGGTCAGAGGTTAGTGGATAATTAATATTGGATTATTTTCAAATATTATTAATTAGGTGATAGTATTTTTACACACTATAATGCCTAATCTCTAATCTCTTTCAGTCAGTGTTTTGAGGAATTTTTATGATTTGAAAAAGTTCTCTTATTGAAATTACAGTAATGTCCCGCAGAACAAACAGAATATCAAATTTTCATTAAATAGTAAAACAAAAAAAAATTAATTTACCTTTATGATTTCAGGTGCCATGTAATCCGGAGTGCCGCAGAAGCTATCAGCCGTCCGATCGAGATAAATTTGCAATTTGCACATTCCAAAATCCGCGATACGAACATGCCCATCAAAGTCTAACAATACGTTGTCTAATTTCAGATCTCTGAGAGGAAAAATATATTTTTTTAATTAGATAAAACAAACTTAAAAAATGTAATTAATTAATTTTTTCATCACCTGTAAATTATGCCCTTCTTGTGAAGGAATTTAAGTCCAGAAATAATTTCGGCCGCATAGAAACGTGCCCTTACTTCGGGAAATCTCCCGCTCTGTTGGATGTGAAACATAAGATCACCTCCATTCAGGTACTCCATGACGAAGAATAAGTGACTCTGCGAGGAGGAAAAAGTTAGTTGCCATAAATTAGGCAATTTAGTAGATTTTGTGCTTTTCGCGCATTCACAGAGGGGCTAATAAGTTAAAGTTTTTCGTTAATTTCTTTTCAAAGTTTTAAAGAATATTTTTTTTAGAATTGTTAATAAAAATTCTAGTTCAACTATTTTGCCTAAATATCTTAACGTTGGGAAATTTTGAAATTTAGAAATCAGTGTAAAATAAGAAGTCTCTTTGGCAAATTTTTGTACTTTTTTTTTTGATGTCACATTGCTTAATTTTTCGCGAATGAGGATTTCCCCATAAAAAAAACGAATAAACTCCTTTCTGCTTCAAAAAGCAACAATAAATTTTTGATGCATTCTCACCGTGAGAGAAATGTTGCGGGGATAACGTGGCGTGTTTTATTGGAAAAGCATCAAATGCAAAGATGCGCAAAAGTAGTGAGCTTCTGTATACCGCCAATATCAATCAGTTGATGATTCGATGCAACAATCTGGTTGCATCTAGACCACGGTCACTCTCTCGGTTTGAATTTTGCTCAATCATTAAATCACACTAATTATACTCATCAAACAATTAACGATGAGCTACAGTGTGCAGTTGGGGGACCCAAAAATATCTAAATAATTCATTTGTATTTCCTGTCCGACACACGACGTGCATCGCGTGTGTCTGGGGGAGTGCAAGAAACACATTATGCCGGAATTGAGATTATTACCTCGGTTTGAAATGTACAGAAGAGATGACACAGGTAGGGATGTTTTGTGCCCAATGCAAGGACCTTCCTCTCAATCAGTGTGCACTCCACATCATCATCCTCCAGCACCACATCCTTCTTTAGACACTTTATCGCGTAGTAGAATTCTGTGTTTCTCAATTCAGCCAAGAGTACCTAAAAGAAGGCATTTTCTTTTATTTGTCTGCATATTTTATCTATAAAATGCGTTTTCTGCTGATTTAGAGAAAACGGAAGAAAGCTTTAAATAATCGATTCTATTTAATTTTTAAGAATTAATTTTAATGTTTAATTTTGTTGAGCTCTCGACTATCATCTTCATAAGTACCTCATCAGGTAACTTTGACAAAGAATAAAATAATTGAAGCATTTTTTCCTAAAAAAAATGTTCTGAATAAATTAAGCCAAATTTATAAATTTTAAAATTAATTTCTCTGTTAAGTTGACCTAAGAAAACTGTTCAAATGAAGGTCGAAAGCTTAGAAAAAAAAAATGAGGAAAATTTTTAGAATCTTATGTTTTTCTTTTTATTTCCTCACCTTGCCGAAACTTCCTTTCCCAAGCACAGCCAAAAAGTGAAAGTCCTCCACGGCGTATTTCCGGAAGCGCGGAATTGATGTGGCAGGTGCTGTTATTCGTCCAGAACGCTGATACTGCCCATACGTATAGGATGTTTCTGCACCACAATTTGTTTATTTGCAACGAAATTAGAAAAAAATCAAATCAAAACAAAAATAGCAAATCAATATTAACAGTTGAAATTTCATCACGTGAGATTTTGTTTATTGCATACAGTAAAAGTAAAAATGATTAAGGATTTTGCTCTTTACATAATCCACGTCAATCAATGATCGTAAGAGAAAATTTTGTGAGAGTGCAATCTTTTACAGAGAAGAAAAGAACTACAAAGCAAATAGCTGAGACAAATGGTTTTCAATCAAATTCACTTCTATTTTCGAGGTGATATACAAGGTAATACAAATACAGCGTGAGCCAATTGAAGTGAAAACGAGAAAAAAAAATGGAATGCAAATTAAACTCCAAAAATGTCTTGCAGAATTATTAATTGTTGATTGTGATTAAGTCCTAAATAAATGAAGAGAGTCTCATCTTCTACGATTTGACTATAAAGCTATGCAAGAGAGTGATTCGTTGATTTAATTAGTCAGACTCGTATTCTTGTAAATATTTTATTTGTTACATTTTCTTTCTTAACTACGCTTCTCTCATGTAAGAATGCTAATCATGACCGCATAGCTCACATAAGATAGTAAGCTACTATACAATCACTGCTATATTGTTGCAGTTTAAACTGCTTTCTCGTGATCTGAGTTCTAAATCGCATCACTATTTCACAACTTTTATTATGTACAAAGGTAGTACTACACAGATCGCATGATTACGAGATTTATCATGCGCTCTCGTAATAACATTACCAAATTTAGCAATCTTTCTTTGTTACAATTCATCCACCTTTAGACGTCTGTATGTCTAATAGTCAAGTTATGCAGACTTTCTAAAAAAAAGTTCAGAAATGGAGCAAGAAAAAAACCTCTGACAAGGCCGCTGAATGTTATTTTTAATAGGAAACTTAGCTGAAACTTTTGTATGAAAATATAGATTCTAAAGAGAAAAAAAAATATAACTGTGATTTTTTATCTTAAAATGTCGGTAAGATTTTAATTATTATTTATACTCAATTTAGTCAAAGAAATAAACGATTTTTGTGGCATAAGTATCAATTTTGACGTCTACATAATAAATTTTTTTAAGAGCTATTAATTGATGCATTTTGGTGGTCAAGAACAACTTTTTCTGAGAGTTTAAAAACTGAATAGAACAGAGATTCCATGAACCGTAGTAAATGGGTTAAGCTACAAATTTAAATGGAGACGCCTGGTACATACATAACAATATTCTATTTTTTCTCAAAATTTTTTTACCGTTCACACCTTTTCTTCTCTTTCACCCAAAATCAACGCTATACAGTAAATCGTCTTGATAAATAAATTTCAAACAACAAATCTAAAATTTCTCGCTTAAAATTTATGGCAACTTCAGTTGGCTCACTCTGTGAAATATTCAATGAGAAATTAAATGCATTTTAGCTTTAGCGAAGAGCGGTATGTAAGTATTTTAGAAGAAGAAAAACAACCATTGAAGAGAGGTAATTTAGTCTTCAGAAAATATAGAGAGAAAAATTTTCTAAAATAGCATGTCATAAACAATGAAAACCACATGCAAAATATTCAGTTTTAGCAAAATAAATTTGTCTCCCACTCTCTGCTTTTTCGGGCGCTTTTACTTTCGCTATATTACATACAATTTCTTTCGCATTATTATTCCATATGTCTTTTTGCATTCTCAAGAAAATGTAATGTACATAAAAAAGAAGAAGTAGAATAAAACATCTAACATATTGTAGAGAGAGAAAAACATTTATAGAAAATTACCAAATCACAGAAAAAAAGTTGTTGATAGAAAAGCAATAAAAGAAGAAGAAATGAAAAAGAAAATTCAAAAAGGGATTGAGCTTTCATTGTGAGCGAGGTGGGAGGTTCTAAAAAAAAAGAAAGTAAGAATAAAATTCTTTGTTTGGTATTCACCTAAATCATCGGAATCATGAGTTGAATCAATTTTAAATGCTGGATTGTGACTTGGAGGCGTGCTGGGAGAGTCTCGTGCCTCGTGAACCCCTGACGAAGAGAGATAACAGGTGAGGAAAACTTTTTTTCAAGCCATTTTCCAACTCGCCTCAATTTATTTTCTCAAAAGTAAAATCTCCTGACTTGATGGACTATTCATCGTGTAATTGAGTGAGTGCTGAGGTGTGCAAAAAGTGACGGTATTTTCATATTAAAATGTAAACATTCGTCTGATGTTATTAATAGATTATGCCACCGTTCACATAACCCACCCACGCCATCAAATAAATTTTCATCATCACAATATATAATTCTATGATGTGCAAAACACAAAATGTAAGTTGGTAGGTACCTTAAATCGTCTAAATAAAATATCCTTAAAAATGTTTATTCTTTTTTTACAAAAGATAAAAATATCCCTCCTAAGGCGAGTTTCAATTAATCTTTTGGTTGATTTAGAAGAAAAACTATCAAAAATTAAAATCAAATGATATCAAATACCTCGTCGAACTGATGCTAGAGCTTCCACAATTAATTTTTGATTAACACCACACAAATTCGCAGTTAATTTTTCACATTTTTTGTGACAATTCACATCACAGTCTGTGTATATATAATTTTTGCACGTCATTGTGCGCCAAGAAAGAGAAAAAAAAAGAAAAGAAGATACATAGCTTATTTTTATTTAAAAAAAAAATGCTAAAAGATATAATAAAAGTATATAGTCAGTTGAAAGATATAACGCAGAGAGTGAGAGACAATTTTAAGGCATCGAAGACATCAAATGTGATAAAATTCAGCATTTAATTGAAAATCCATGAGAGATAATGTCCTTAAAGTTGCACAAGAAATCGCATTCTTACGCATTGAAACAATTACAGAATCTAGAATATTGTTAAGTTAGAATCATTATAGTGTTGCTGAAAGATTAATGAAAATTAATATCAAGTAAAGAACTAAAAAAAAAAATAATTAGATTGAGTATAAAATAAATAGAACCATCTCGGCTGTCCAATAAATTCCTATCAGAAATTCTCTATTATAACATTCTAACTATTCGGCAAGGCAATCAACAGTATATGGAAAGTCATCTATCTAAAATATGATCATTAAAAGATATATGCGCCACCCTGTTGATTTGAAAATATATAGTGGAGTTGAAGTGCAATAAATATGTCAGCAACTATTAAGTAAGCATGAAAGCCAGCATGAATATCATTAAAGTTCGAATTACGTTGAATGAAGATGAAATTAAATTTATTGCTTAATTAGAAACATTATAAGAGATTCAGATGACAAAATTGCTCAAAAAGCTGTCTATCCAAGTAAATTTAATAAATTTATTTTCCAACTGTTAAAATTTCTTATGCACTCCTCCCCCTTTCTTCGCATTCGTCCCTCCCAAACCCAGAGAGATGTGCTACATACATATATTTTCTTCTAAAAACAAATTCCAAATTCCCTTTCGCTTTGCCCGCGAACCACATGAGAAGCATTCAATGCGTTTTATTTATCAAAGTGCCAGGGAAGTGCATATGCGCCATCCCCCGCGAACATCTAAAGGTCAACTACACGGCAATCATCGATCATTTGCCAAATCGAATATTTTGTGAGTAAATAATTCTCTATAACGCCATTTAATTTCGCTTTTTTGAACCGCTCATTGAGTATTTATTTTCAGCAATTTTAACTAGAAAATTGCTCCTCGCCAGGCAATCCTCTTATTTGCAATTTACAAAATTGGCATGACAAATGTGCTGGAGGTGAAATTATTCCAAATATAAATTAAAATTAATCAGAATTTTGCTGAATTTTGGCACATTCAATCGACACATTAGCATGGATGAGTGAAAAAAGCGTCTGAAGTTGACATGATTGATGGGATTTTCGTGAATTTTCATTCCAAGATCATTAAAATCTCAAGGATTGGATTATTTAATTTATCAAAACTAATATTTTGCAGGTTTCAAATTTAATTTTAATTTTTGGTTGAATATTGAGGGATTGTTGTTTGGTGAAAAATCAAGATAAAGAAATTATGATAGGTGCTCCCATAAGTAATTAATTTTAGAAAAATAAAGAAAAAGCTCTTTTATATTTTTCTTTTGGTTGAAATCAATTATTTAATTGCATATTTGAGGTCTAAGCGCCCTGCTTATATTTATTACATTTACTATCAATCAATTAAATTTTTGTTATTTGTGATTTGAGTGTAAATTTATTTTAATGCGTATTTACTTGTGATTTGCAAAACTTTCTCCAACGTATTTATTTTTTAAATATAGACAATCATAAGGCACGTGCCGATCTTTCAGAGCTTATCTTTCTGCACATTGATTAACTATTTTTGCCCAGAATCTGTATTACGAAACGTGCCCTTGATCGCCATTCTAAGGCAGCTATATACAATAAATGATTCAACTTTGGGGGGATGATGCAAGCGGAATGGGAAGTTTTGTTCTTACCAAACATCTGTTTGGGGCTGGATGGTGCGGTGCCACCTTCAAAGCCCGAATCATTGCTGCCGGTGCTCATTCGGACATCCTTGGCCGCATAGAGATTCAGCATATGATCTGGCGGGGAGGGACAATCGAAGAATTCATCATCCGAACTGGGACTCTGTGTGCTTCCATCGCTATTGCTCTCATCGTCTGTGATGCTCTCATCGCTGGAGTAGTAGTCAATGGGTTTCTTCTTCTTCTGCAGGGGACGTGGGGTGGCGTAGAGCACCCTGGGTGCCTTCTCATCCACCTCATAGCATTTTATCTTATGTTCCTGTGGGCTGAATTTCATGCACTTCTGCGGATTGAAACCACCACCTTTCTTCTCGCGCGTCTTATTTCTGTGCCCCTTGAGGCTTCTGGCTTCTCCCTCGTCATCTTTTTTGTATTGCGTCTTGGATTCCATGAAAACTCCTTTTGCTGAAGGTGAATTTGTTGGCAAAATGGGTTCAGTTGATGTGGAATTTTCTACAATTTCGCTATTTTCGGCTTTTTCATCCGTTTTTTCTTCTACTTGCTCACCAATTTCTCGCTCTATCAATCTCTCCTCTTTACTCTTTGGACTCCTCTTAACAAGCACTTTCTTAATTACAATCTTTTTCTTCTTCACCAACTTCATTTGGGGCTTCTTCACTTCATCTGCAACATCTAACACCTCCGCAGGGGTCTCCGCGGGTGTTTTTGCACTTTTTTCATCACTCTTGGTGTCTGTTGTTTCACTTGGGGCTCCTCCATTTTGTGGAGCACTGGTCGTTGGGGTATCCACAATTTTACTGGTTCCCAGACAAACCCGATCACCGTCAACTTCTATAGCCATCGATTTCTCCGACTGATCGCAGTCGAGTGATAATTCATTTAAATTGGTGAATGTTGGGAACTTTGAGATGTTGCCAGAATGTGATTTAAAAATATTCACCTCCTCGTCTGCGATACTGTTGCATGTGGCGATCTCTTCGTGATCATTCAAATTGATCTCGCTGACGATCGCTGATTTTGCCATTGAGAGTGCCTCCCCCACTGCATGTGGCGTCACAATTTCTGAGGTATTGGCCTCTCTGGTAGGCGACGCAGTGGTGGAATCATTTGAGACATGTGGTGGAACTTCCTCATTGGTAGGTGCATGCACTTTACGGGCATTCTTTCTTGCAGATTTTTCGGTACTCGTAGTAGGTGTCTTGGTGTCGGATGCTTTGTTGGAGCCAAGAGGAGGAGATTTTTTCACCTTTAGCGGCACAGCGTCTTCCACTGCGGCGGAGCCTTTCTCCACACGATCAGTGATCTTGGCGTAGTGTTTCTTGTTTTGGGAGACCTCAGGTGACTTGGCTTGGGGCCCATTGGGTATTTTTAGTGATGCGCGCATCGTTAATTTTTCACATTCTTTTTCCTGCGGTATTTTTACCCCATCCACGTTATCCGCAGATGTAGAAAGTGTTTTCTGATTATCACTGCTTTTCGTCAACAATGTTTTCTTACCACTCTGCGGCGCAACAACATTTTGCTTCTGCCACCCCGATGCCGTCGTAGCGGCCCCATTGTTGGCCGATGAGTGTACCTTTGCGTCAGCGGATTCACTTTGACTTGGTTTAGAAACCTTCACCGAATTTTCACGGCGGTCACGCTGCGAAGCAACAGGTGCTAAAATAGATGCACTCTTTTCATCACATTGCACCACAATGGGCCTCTTTTCCACAACAACACACTGCGGAGTCTCTTGCGGAATTATTTCAGCACACATCTTCTCCTCAGCTTCCTCATGGAATGCCTTCAGCATTGCTACCTGTCGTGCAATTTGCTCCTGTCGTCTTCTGTTGTAGTACACAGTCTCCCTCATACCACTCCAGATATCATCCTGATGCTCTTCATCTTGCTTCACCTTCTGTTTCTGCTCCTTTTGCTCCTTATGCTCCTTTTGAACCTTTTGCTCTTTCTCCTGAATCGGTTTCTTTGTCTTTTTCTTCGGCAGCTTCACTACGTGCTCCTCAACATGCTCCACCACGGCATTTAGTTTTTTCTTCACCTTAATCGGTGTTGAATTCTGCCCTTCATCCTCTTCCTCACTCACCACAATTGGCCTAATATTGCTCACTGTTGGTTCATCAATTCCCACCGAACAGGTAATTTTGTGCTTCACCTTTGTTTTGTGTTTCTTCACCGATGATTCAGGTGCATCCTCCAAATGCCTCTCGAGGATGCAATGAAGTGTTCCAGAAGCGGATTTAGTCACCTTATTCACAAAGATCTCCTCCTGGTCCATCAAGGATGCTTTTCGACGCAGTTCCCCGGCATTCAAGTCATCCACAGTTTCGAGTTTATCCGATGAGATATCCTGGCAGATATCGTGAAAACTGGGACGTCGTTCTTCCAATCTAGCTCCATCGGGGATGCAATCAAATGTAAAGAAATCAGGCACCTTGGCGGGAATTTCGGGGGATTGTTCTCGTTGCTCTTCGTGCTTTATGAGATGTCGCTCGAGAAGACGCTCTCCGGGTGACTTCTTTGGGGCATCCTTGGGTTTAGGTGAGAGTTCAACGCCAATATTGTCGCGCCATGTCTTCTTGAGCGGTGGCGTTTCCGTGGGTGTTGCAGGCGGTATTTCAAGTGGTTTCATAATTGGCTTATGTGGTTCCTCTTTAGCGATTTTTGGGGATTTTCGCCCACTTTTTGCACGCATCGTTGATATCCTCACAACTGTTCTGTCCCTCTTAATTGGCTTTTTCACCTCACAATCATCATCTTGATCGCATCGTGGCATATACGGCGATTGATCATCCATATCACCAACGGGATCTTTCGATGTCTTCGCTGGGGGCTCTACAACAGCATCCTTCTGGGTCACATTCCTCTTGTACCTTGATGCTGAGACATCAATATCGGCTGTATTGATGGGAATGGGACGAGGTGCGATGTACTTCGGTGAGATGTGCATTGAAACTTTGGGGGATGTTCGTGTGAGGGATGAAATGGGGCGCCTTGAGCTAATATAGGGCGCCTCGCTGATTGTCGACAACATCGGTGTGTAGCGACTTGATGAATAAGCTGTCCTACTGGAGGGCAATGTAGGACTTCCATAGGTCCCCGTGAGTGCCCTCGTGTATCCCGCAAATGAAGCATAGGGTGGTGGATTGATGTAGGGATTAAGGAGCGGTGGACCGGCTCCGTAGTAGTACGATAAATCCGAATAGTACGGCATTGTGCGATTTTCTCACTTCACACGTTCTTCCTTTGAACACTTTTTCCCTCACAATGAATCACTTCATGATGGTATAGTTCAAGGTCCAACTTGAGATTTTTCATCAAATGTTCGTCACACAGACGTATAGAAAATTCTTTTCTTCTTCACGAAAATTCTTCGGGCTGGTGTACGACAGAGATATCACAATAAAGGGGGGTTTTTGTGTATTTGAGAGATTTATTTTTGCAAATGCTTTTCCTCCTTTTTATCTTTTTCTCCTTCTCACTAGAAAATGTTTCTCAAAATACATCCAATTGACGCTTACGGATCGCGACTTATTGGCACCCGATCAAAATATATGTATTAGTTGAAAATTTAAGCACAAATTTAGAACATTATGTCCATTCGATTAAAAGGTGATGATTTACGGCAACAGCTGATGAGATAATAGCTTCACGATTAACTTTCTTCCCTTTTTCTTATTAAATTGAATTAAGAATGATTTTATCACTTGAATTTTCTTTTAAGTGCGCAAAGTAATGACTATTTTCTTTTACTTTTTTTATTCCTGAATTTTCTTCTTTTTTTAAACTTTTCTTTTGATCCTTGTAGTCCTATTTCTTCACTTTTACATTAAGGCTTCCTTTTCAACTTTTTTTTCTTCAAAAATCTACTTTGAGTTTTCACTTTTAATCGATCTTTAATCCTGTTATTGTAATCTTCTTAGATATGAAAAACCAAACGGAAAAACTTCAAAGGATCCCCCGCAAATTCAATGAGACTGAGAAAGAAATTTCCCCGCACAGAAATGCGTGAAAAATAAATATCAACCGGAGCTTTTCGCGTATTTTCTACGACTGAGGCCACAAGGAAATTGAAAAGGAGGAAAATGCTGTGAAAAGTCTGAATGTGCCTCATAGAAAATATTTTCTATCTCACTGGTCGAGCCTCTCGATCGCATTGAGCCACAACGGTGGTGAGTGAGATGAAAGAAATCGCACACAAATGAGTGAAAATTCTATGTGATGATCTTTTTGCCATTTTCCTCATTCGTAAACGTGTGCGAATGAAATATCGCGTGTTCGCGTTTTTCCCACATCGCACGGGGATGGGGAAAAAGCGCTCCGAGGAGATCATTAAGAGAAAATTTTTCATTACTCGCGTTTTTTATCATCCCACCGGTCATAAATTAAATTTATATTCCACATCTATTAGCCCCATACAAATACACGATCCGGAAAGATATTTAGTCAAATTCACATTATACCTATCCTCTCCCACTTATTAATAACTTATTTGTCGCAATCGCTGTGGTGTCGTCCCAAAGAAATCATTCTTCATCTATCGATGGTATGAAAGAAAGTCTTCCTAACGACGCAAATTCATCTTTTACCTTTAGAATTATATACATCTTTCTAAAAATTTTCTTGCTGATTATGAATTTTCTTATTTTGCCAAAATGTGAATTTGCGAGGGAAGTTGTGGGAAGAAGACAATTGAAGATTTCATGTAAAATATGCCAAAAATCTTCTACCAGTTTTACGCTTTGTTAGAGCTTTTGTTACACAAATGAGTCATTGTAAAAATTCAGAAATGTGTTCTGAAAGGTAAAATGCTTCTAATTTCATTTAGCTAATTTATTTGAATTATTAGAATCGGCCAAGCAGTTCTGCTTGAAGTCTAAATTAAGATCATAAAGATAGCTTGATGCTGATAAAAAAAAATTAATTATGGAAAATTTTGCTGAGAAATATTACTAGAATTAAGAAAGTAAGGCCAGCTTAATTCATTTTAAAAGGAAAGGCAATTTTATTGCGAAAAATAAAACCAATTTTAGCAAATTTTTCCGTAAACAACCAATGACCTCAGTTAAATAGCCGAATAAGATAAACTCGATCCATTGAGAAAGTGAAAAGCAAATAAAATTCAAGAAGCAATGAAAAGCTCGGCGTATTATATTTTTTAAACGACCGACTAATTGTATCTTTAGAAAGAAAAAAAAAAGAATAAAATTTATTTGCTTCTGTGGTAAATTCTAGTACCGAAACTGCCACAAAATTACCTGCTGTGTGTGAGGCTACAAAGAGGTGAGAATTCCAATTGAAAATTGAAAGTGGATCAAGCAGCTAAATTATCTTCTTCTAACCAAAAATATTTATACGTAGCGAAAGGAACAATTTTGCAGAAGTTTATTGAGTGAATGTTTATGTGAATGGTGAATTCTGTATTTTTAAACATTCATTTCTGACGTCAAAATTGTGTCTATCTCCAAAGCACTGACATAGAGGATAAAATACCGTCCCAGCAGTAGAGAGCTTGTGTTTTGTATATAAGAATGTTGGGTGGGTGAGAAATAAACTTGACATTATACGGAAGATATATAAAAAAAATGTTATGATATAAGAAGGACAGGAATGAATAATTTGCAAAAAAGATTCGCAATTAACATGGTTATTAATATTCAAAAGAAATCATATGACTCTCATTTGCATACAAAATTTTAATTAATTTACGAGAATTATGGCGAGGAGTGAGAGCCAGAAAAGGGTATTTGACGAAAATGATGTCGCCAGAGGTGAAGGAACTTTGCAAATTGCTCGCGAGAAAGCTTTATTTTGAGCGCTTTTAGACACTATAAAATTTAAACAATGAGGCAATTGTAAAATTAATGGGGCTTACTTTTTAGCTGTGATTCTTTTTATTTTTAAATAATCAAAATAATCACATTAATCATGAGGAGAAACACTTTGACCTGATAAAAAAGCACGGTAAAAATGAATCGGCTTTTCAATTTAACATAGAAGAATATCTTTCTTTTTTATCCTATAAAATAAAATGAAAAAAGTAAAACACTCTTATGGTTGCATTATTCGAACCTGGGGTTATTTACGTGAAAATCGACCGTTCTACTAATTACGCTGATAAGTAACAAATCTTGTGCTAAAGTGATTCCTAAAAATCTTCGTCTACTTTATTAATTTTAATTGTACCTCTGATTAAATAAATCAATATAGAGACAATGTTGCGTCGTTGGGAATATTTATTTGACGTCGTCTTGTTAGTCAAAAAGCGTTGAAAGCAAATTAGCAATGTAATAAATGTATGGGAACCAATTAATGCACGAATCACAATTAAAAGTATTTTCCGAAAATATTTATTAAATTAAACAAACCCCCTCAAATTATTCTCATAAATATTCCCTAGACGACATTTTATTTATGTGGCAAGCAGCTGGGCAATTAAATGCAGTGAGAAATGCCTTTTAAAAGATGAGAAATTCCTCCATTTGGGCTTCATCAGCACATATGTACACATAGAACAATTTATTAGTAGGTACGGAAAAATTATTACCTCAATCTATTGAATTTGAATAGAGGAGCCAAGCATTGGTGAAAAAGGTCCCAAAAAGAAGCTGCTTAGAGTGTGAATGATGTTGGCACAATACCAAATCATACACCAGATGAAATGAGAAGTGAATAATTTTGGGGAAAAGCCGTACGATGGGACATCATTAGAATGAATCGTTGTAAATTAGAGAAAAGCAAGAGTGGGTTCGCAGTAAGAGAGAAAAATAGACGAGAGATGAACTGCATCATATCTTAAGAGAGGCTCTCACATTATTCTTCATTGTACCCGCAAGAGACATTGCAGAATTGTTTATAAGCCTTATTGATCATCTGGCCTATACAATAAATTTTAATAAAATAGTAAATCACTTGCATTTGCCTTGAGTGTCAGAAAATACACCAATTAATATTCCTTAAATTAACAAAATGTTATGAATCGGTGTAATTAATAAATTACGCCTATATGTACGTACAGCTATTGTATATAGCAACGTAATAAATTATATACATACTATGTATGTTTCTTCCCCCTTGCTCTCATGGATATTTTTGGAAAGCAGAAGCCAGAAAATTTTTTTCGTCTTATTCAATACACAAACCCATCCCCATTTTCCCCACATTTTCTCATTCCAATGTGGGGAGTATCTTCTCACTCTCTGCGTTTTGAAAAATTTTAATATTCTTAAGGATTTAAAGGATATATAATAGAGACACTCACCTTCGCATTTAAGCCCTTGCCTAAAAAGTCCGTAGAGGAGTGATCCACAGTGATCACAAAATGTGGGTGACATAAAGGTATAGGCCTTAAAACGATGTGGAAGATCAATTTTAAATCTCTCCCGAAGATACTGAAAGAAAATTAGTAGATTATTAGGCCTATTTTCTTAAATTCAATTCAGAATCAAATGATCTTCCCAATTGATTAATATTAGAATTCTTGTCGTAAGAAAAAAATCTTTTTTTATAGTTTAAACCTCACAAGCTTCGAGTTTTAAATATTCTCGTATTTTCTCTTTAAATAAATTATTAATTTTAAGTGAAAATATACTCACAATTGTACTTTCAGAATTAAAACTAGATTCGGAACATGTTCCTAATAATTTGTCATGACATTTCTTATGCACTGCTGTCTGGCACGCTGAAAAGTAATTAAATCATTAATAAAATTCTTTAATTTCGGAAAATTAAAAGGATGAAAAAACTCACTAATACACTGATATCCTTGCTTGCCGAATCCCCAGAGAAATTCCTTGCAGAAGGCACAGAAAGTTGGTTGCCGGAAAAACTTTGCCACAAACTTGTGGCCATTTGACTCATGCGTCCGTTGATGTTTTATCGCACCGCGACGCTTTGAGATGTTCCTTGCACGGGATTTTGGTATCAGTGAAAAGTTGCTTCCGTAGTCGAGATCATTGCGATAGAAGCCACTGGATAAGCCAGACTTGTGGCTATCTGTGTAGTAACCACTGGAAGCTGATGATGATGAACTCATGGCGTTTCTGTGGCGAGCCTGTTGATTAAAAATTAAATTAAAATTCATTTAAATTCCATTTTTTATGAAATTCCTTAAGAAAGGTGGAAGACTCACATCAGGATTAACATTGCGGGAATTTCTCTGGCGCTGGCTGCTACTTCCTTGACCATTGGCAGCTCTTCGGCGCCCATGAGCTCCTGTGAACATCATTTTCGGCACGTTTTGTTTTTAATTCTTTCTCACTACAAAAGCATCGACGAAAGCTCTAAAGTCCTTGTCGTAAATTCATTTTTTCTTGTCCACATTTCAAATGGTTCCGTCATAATTCTTTCACTTTTTGCACCTTTTCCTCTTTCTCTAATTTATTTACCTACTTTTTTTTGCTTTTGTGCACAGGTTCGATTTACATTTATTCTCCTTCTGTTAGATCGCGTGTGGAGCATTTAGAGGAGATAGAAAAAATATATTACACTGTTTAAATGGTAAACCGCAGGAAGAATTTAGCCGGAAAATGTATACAATAAGTTTTGTATATTATGGCATTTTTTCACGGAAGACGAAACACAAGAAAGATGAAGTGAAAAAAAAAATATAATCTTGATCATCCCAGCTGTTAATTACAATTTTACACACATATTTACAATATAACAAGGCATTTCATAATGTAAACATCTCCTCCAACATTTATTTATATTGCCTCCTTCAGATTTGCGCGACTCTCAATTCCACCATTTCGCCACTCTCCTCTTTCCAATTTTGCGATATTAAAGTTCAGTTTTTTTCCTCAAGCCGAGTGTGTTTTAATAAGCCACACACATTTTTCATTCTCCCTTCCAACCCCCATAAAATTTTCCAATCGTCCACGCATGCATTTTGTCTGACTATTTCGGTGGCATGAATGAAGAAGCAAAAAAAAAGTGTAGGCTTTTTTAATTGTTTGGAAAAACTAGGAGCTTTTTGCCATGCTTCTTTTTTTATTGATGACAATAAAGTTTACATAAAGGCACACGCGAAAATGTTTCAAAATGCGTAGGTATTTAGATGCCTGTGGACGTAGTTGATTAACGTTTTCATTAATCATTTTGAAAGAAGAATGTAAGGGGGCACAGAGGAATTTGTATAAGATTGCTCAATTTGTCAAATATAAGAAGAAAATTGAAATTATGCGTAATTTAAAAATAAATCTTTCTTAAAGATCTTATAAAAGCTTTTTATTTATTTATTTAATCGTATTTAATTTTATTTATTTACTCATTTAACTTTACGTAGCTTATTTTGAATTAAATTGAATTGGTACTTTGAATAATAACCAGGCGTCTCCATCTACTATTAAGAGTTCTTTAGCATTTCAAGTAAAAATGTTCTCAATCAAGGAAGGATATGACGTGTGAACAATGTATGTATATTAGAATAATCCCTAAAAAGCAGGAAGAGTAGGAAATGAGCAGAAATATTTTAAAAATTAATGAAATTAAAATGTTTTCTCTCACTTCTGAGTTCATTGTGTCGAAATAGAATACTCAAATGAATGATTTGAACTTATATCTATGTTTACGTCCTCTTGATTTCCCAGGTAAAGACGTAGAAAAACATTTGTATAAAAATTTCCTACAGGATTTCCGCCAGATATTCTTTTATACATATTGACAGACCCGAAAATAAATAATGGAACAAAGAAATAATTTGGCTTAATATCAAAGATGATAAGTAATGTAAAAGTATATTTTAAAACTATCAATTCATGTGTAATTATGTATTTCATTCAGCAAATGAATAATGCCAAAGAATGATTAAAAAAAATGTTACCAATCAAATCATACAAGAACAACTTCAAAATTTAAAAAGTTACAATATATTCAACGGGTTTATGATATTGCTTCAAAATTCTTTCATTTTCCTTTAAAAAAAAAACAGCAATTATCCTCAATTATTTGGGAAAATGCATGGCAAAATTTTTCCCCCATAAGTGGAAACTTTATGTACATTCAAGAGAATCCAATGTGATGGCGTGTAAATAATCTACGTTCCTTTTGTTTTCACATAAATTACGATGCTCTACTTTTCGTATGTTTTCGTATATAAATGTGTGAGAGAGAGGAATTTCTTTAGTTTTATGTATTTTGAAGAAAAGCAGAAATGAATGAATCCTACAGCTGATGATGATTTGTTTTTCACGGAAAAGGAGTGAAGTTTTATTGGAAAACCACAGAATTCTCTATAACGCCTCAAACATTCACCACATTGGAGTTTTTTCTTTTAATTTTAATATTAAATGCAAATAAATAACGAGAGTGCGAGGGAGGGAGGCGGAAAAATGAAGAGGATGAAAATTTTGATGATTTATTCTGTCAGCGTCTCCAAACTATTTTTGATGGGCGGTATATAAAATTAGAATGCTCATTGGAATTTTATTGAGAAAGAAATCCTCCTGTCTGGCGTGTTGTATTTATATAAAACTCGTTAGAAAAAAAATGAGAAGGAAAAGCTTTTAGACTTTTCTAATTTACCTTTTCTTTTCAAAATTTAACAAGGATGATTTTGTTGGGATCTTCTTGAGAAATTCATGCAAATTGAAAGGGAGAAGGTGCGATTGAAAATATAGATCAATGATCTTTTTACTTTGTTTTCCCATACGAGCAATTTAGTGCTGAAGATCACGCGAAAATATGAATTTTAGAATAAGAAGTGGGATGATGAAGATTGTAGCATATTTTCCACTTGGAATGGATTTTCCTGTTTTTAACACACACTTAAAATACATAGCAACAATTTACATCATAAGCACATACCACACCATTTTCATGTATATGAATCACAAATCTATAAACATATTTTCATATACACACATAAAACACTTAGATTTATCCCCATTAATATCTCTGAGACTTTGTTCGAAACTTTTGGAATTCATCATGTTAAAATATATTGCAAAATGTCTTCATTAATCCTCCTCTGAAATGTTTATATTTTGGCAAAAAAATAGAAATGCTTCAGTAGTTGTGTTGCAACGAGATTAATGCTAAATCAATTGCACGTTTTCCCAAAGTTTTTCTTCTTCATATCAACACTTTTTTTCCACTTTTGGAACACACTTTTCAGGTTTTATTTCACCATGAAAGGACACTGTTCTTCAAAAGGAAAATTATTCACTGAAATGCAAAGGAAAAATGAAAAAGGCTAAGCTTTCACAAATCTTTGCATTCTTCTTGTGTGTGATGATCGCACAATTCGCAACTGAACTCTTTTACACTCACTGACGAATAGATTCATTAAGTCCGAACTAAAATGAAGTTGTAGCTGAGATGAGAAAACTCACATGGTCCTTGTATTTACAATAGATTAGCAATTTTCAAGGAAATTTTCTTATTGAATAGAAAATTTTGTTAAAATTCACAGAAATATTAAAATTTTCCATGTTTTATCACAAATTCAAAAATCCTCTATTAACTTTAACCGAAAAGGAAAAGTTTTTGATTAAGATGAAAAAATGAGACAAAGAAGTAAAAAATGTCTGATCTCGGAAAAATCTGAAAATGAAATGGTTCAGTTTCTCCTCAATTTCCTCTCACATTCACCACCATTCAAAATGGATGAACTGAACGCAATTCTAAAATTATCCCCAAGTTGAATTTACTCATCTTTTTCGTGTATTGGGTAAGAAATTTTCGAAAACTCCGTACCACAGTGCGCAGCCTTTTCTCTGTGTTGGGAAATAATCGGCAAAGAGATCAACATGTTTTTCATTATCGCAGTCCATCGGAATTTCCACGCGATCCTCTCGCATTCATCGTCATCTTTTATCACTTTTCACACGCACATTACAGGCGTACCTACCTTTATTTTATTTACTCCCACAACTCCCCGTACTGATGAAAAATTGGAAATATCTTAAAGGAAATTGAGCAACATAAATACTTGAACTTCTAAAAGGTTTAGAGTTAGAGCTAAATGGGTTTTCGATTAGCAATTTGGTGTTAATGTGGATTATTTTTAGGAATTCAATTTAGATTATTTTACGCGATATCTAATCATTCCTCCTGAATTTGTCATCTCTACCAAATTGTGCAATGTGCCACAAAAATTTATTTCAGTGGGATTTTCTTACTAAAACAAGGTGATTCAGTCTTGTTTTTTTCGCTGATACATAAAAAGTCCCAAAATTCTTAAACATTAAGTACTTATATCACTGAAAAATAATTTCGAAGTGAATATTTTTGGAATTTTTAATGAATACGAACTCTTTAAAAAATATTTTTGAATTGAAAAAAAAATTAATGAGACATGTGCAGCAAAGAGTAACTTGAATTATTCTTGAAATTCCAAACATAAATGATCCTATTTATTAAAATATGATAAAGTTTAATTCAAACTCTATTATTCGGAACAATCTCCTTGGACAATCCAAAAAAAATATATTTTGGGAATTAAATATGAATTAATTTTAATTAATAAACCATCAGTTTATCATTCAAAAAATTAAATCATTTTAATACAATTTCAACGCATAAATGCCCAAAATCTAATGTTTTGACCATTGTTCGAGAAAACAATAAAATTAATATCTTGAGTAGGTAATAAAGATTTACTAAATTGACAAAGAAAAACTTTGTAAGAATTTAATCCAATATCGGTGCTAAATGAGCATTGAGCACACCCTGTGCCTTATCAGACAAATTTCAAGTGGCCTTTCGATTAGATAAATCGAATTGGAATTGAATCCGCATGAGGTGTTTAGTAGGTGTAGTACAAACTCACAGTTGGTAAGTGTTCCGCAATGCTGCGTGTTCTTATGCTATAAAAGCTCTTAATTCTCTTCTATTAAAGTGGATAAGAATATAAGTGCAAAATGACGATGGAAATACTTCCGGAATTGTTTGGTGAGTTAAGAAAGTTTAAAGGAAGTTTAAAGAAATTGAGTATTTATGTTATTCTTTTTACCTTTCAGTGTGCCTCATGTTCTACTCTTGTGGAGCATGGATGGCTCTCAATGTTTTAGTGGATCAGAGTATTTATGATACGGAGATGCTTCTTCCGGAATTTGTGGGAATTATTTGTGCCTGCTTCATTGGGGTACTCCTCTTGGGATCCCGTGCACATCGAAAGAAAATTGTCTTTGTCCACTTTTACATCTTAGCCTGTGGAACAGCCTTGCTGATGATCTGTGGTGTACTATGTATCATCGACCAACCACGTATGTCACAGTGATAAGAAGAGAAAAGATAGGGAAATCTTATCAATTCAATTGCTCTCTTTTTGTAGGTCCAATACCAGCTATCTATTTGGGAGCTGTGGGTCATGGTATTGTCTACATTGCGGGCTTAAGTTACATCCACTTCCGTGCAGCAGGGAGAAGATCATTCAGACTTGCTCTCTGTCATGTTGTGTACATTGTGGGCTATGCTACAACAGTTCATGGACACTTCATTTACGGACCACTCGGTTGGATGTACACAGGTGGAAGCTTTGTTCTCTACAGCGCAAGTTCGGGGCTTCTCTTCTTCCTCATCAATGAACTCCTGCATGGACTTGGTGTGTATGACTACAAAAAATGTCTCGATAGTGAATTACATTTGGCCAATGAGAAGAAAGATAACTTCAGAGATGCCCTCATACCTGAAACGGATCGTCGTAGTACGGATACTAATTACTGGGCCACAAGACTAAATGTTCCGCCAATTGTCTTTACACCGACAAAGAAGATGCGCCTACAACAGCAAAATATTCTAACATTGGGGCTGATCTTCAGCAAGATCACAAATGCCCTTGTTTTCTTGGAAATTTTCATTGGATTTGCCTTCCTAACATCATCCTTCATTGGAAGCAACATTGGATTCATCCACCTGTATTTCCTTCTTGGAGGTATCATCTTTGGCTGCGTGATTTCCTTAACAGTTAACGCCAAACATCTTCACATTGTCTACACAATGGCTCTCACAATTTGCCTCTTAACGGCCTCAGTGCTCTACTCTGTGCAGCACTACGATGAGTCTGGTGTCTTCTTCTGGCTTTTCTATTTCTTCCTCGGTTTCGGCTACTTCCTGCCAGACATTGGAATTCTCGATATTACAAATCTTCAGTATACCGAAGGTGCTCTTGCTAGTGGCTACTTCATCCAATATGCCATCGTTGCACTCACAAGATTCGGCCATTGGAAGTATCCTGAAAATATTCCACAATCTGAAAGTCTTCTATGGCAGTACACGGGCTCATTTGTTGGAATATGTCTTCTCTTGCTCATCGTCATTGCAATCTTGTATCCAAAAACACTCAATTTCTCCCTGTTGGACATTCAGTGGGCAATCCTGTACAAAGAAGATAGATGGAAGGCGAAGAATCATGAAATTCTTGCAGCTGGAAGTACATCAGTTGGCCCGAGTTTACCACGTCAGGTATCAAGAGCAGACAGCAGTGAACCAGTACAGCATTCACAACCACCACAGCAGCCAGATGAACGTCCAGCATTCATGAGAGCTCAATCAGCTCAGAGTACTCTGCGTTCCATGCCACCGAGACAACCTGATGATATGCCAATGTTCCATAATCCGTGGTACCCTCAGAAGCCGCCCAGCATAAATGATCCCAACCCCAATGGTGTGGACAATCTGGCCTACGACTACGGAAGCATGAAGACTCGTCAGATTGTTCCACGCATTAACAAGATTAATTAAAATAAAATTAATTTGAGTAAATTTTGAAATTAATTTTTTTTCTTTTCCTTCAAACATTTATATAAACAAATACATAAGCTCTCCCGTATTGATATCATTTTAATTCTTTAAGCATAAAACATATCTGCATGGTTATATTAAGTTTTTTTTATCTATTTGAAATGAGTTTGGTCTCAATTGTTCCCTGAGGAATTTTTCCATATATGACTGGCGTAACTTCTTTTAGGAATTTTGTGAGGAAAAAGATAGAGAAAATTGTAGGCTTATCAGTGTTAAATTTTTTTGAGCTCGACCATTCATTATATTCTTTATAAATTCTCAATGAAATTGGCTCAAAACAATGTCATTGTATCTGCATTGTTTCCACAATGAGAACTATTAAAAGGAATTCCGATAGAAGCGCCAAACATTAAACATTGCCTCTGATTATAAAGAACAATATTATGCCTTATCAGACTATCTTAAATGATAAATATTGTACCACTGTTTGCATGTTTACAACAAGTGGTACATACATACGTAATTTTGTAAGTAATTCTCATTAAAAAGTGTGGGTGCTATGGCGGAAAGGATGCTAGTCAAAAATGCGAATCACTTCGGAAATTGAACGTTGTCGGCGTCACCGAATATTAGTTACAATCAGTGACTAATCATGCCTATATTATCTCTGATGGCAGCTCAATGAGATAAACATCGAGAAGAATTTGGAAATTGGTGGATCCCAATGGCATGGCCAAAAGATAACAGAGGAAGGCATGAAAAAGCAACCACACGGCTGATGACGAGACTTTAGCATTTTGCCTATATGCCTCATATCTTATATACATAAATATATAAATATCGGTCATGGGAGCAGTTGTGAGTTTATTAGCAGTTCATTCAGTGCTCAAGTGGGAAGCAGTTCAAATCCTCCGAGAGTGAGAGAAAGTTGGAAAAGTTGCAAGAAAAGTTTACCCACTCCCGGAAAAAAAGGAAGAAGGCAAAATGACTTTAGTGGAAATACTTCCAGAGCTTTTTGGTGTGTAATTTGTGTGAATTATTCATTTCAATGAAAGTTTAATGTAAAAGTAAAAAAAAAAACGAAAAATCTCATCTTTTCCAGCTAGTTTGTGCTACATGCAGTGTGGCTCGTGGCTAATGTTCATGCTCAGCCTCCCCACAAAGGAGTACTCCCACCTCCTTGTTGGCCCACAAATTTGTGGTATGGCGAGTGCAGGACTCACAGGACTCCTTCTTACTCATCTTCGCTACAAGTATCGCAGCGTAAAATTCGTGCATTTCCTCCTACTCGCAATTGGCACAGCACTTTTCACTGTTTGCTCTCTGATCCTCGTAATCCGACCATTAGGTGGGTTTTGTTTATTTTTTTTTGTTCTCTCTGACATATGTACATAATCTAAAAGCTCCCCTTAATTAACTGCTCAGCTTTTAGTGGAAGAATTGCTAATCACAGCTGAAAGTAACTAACATTTATCGCGAAGAGCTGAGTGGGGAACAATGAATACATTTAGTAGTGATTTCACTCTAAGGAAATACGTGTCACGATTTTTTATCGTGAATTTTTTTTTGTTAGTTCAATAATTTTAATAGGTCTTCTAACAACCATTTTATATGCATTTTAAAAGATTTCGATGTCTCAAATATTTTTATTAAATTTTTAACTTAAAAAATCAATTTTAATGTAATTTTTTCACGTAAAAAATTATACCTACTTAATTAAAAATTACAAAACTTAAAAGATAAAGAAAAAATCCACAGAAAGCTCAAAACTCTTGAACTTTTTTCAACTATTTATTTTACCGTAATTAA
Source organism: Lutzomyia longipalpis (assembly GCF_024334085.1). Taxonomy (NCBI): domain Eukaryota; kingdom Metazoa; phylum Arthropoda; class Insecta; order Diptera; family Psychodidae; genus Lutzomyia; species Lutzomyia longipalpis. The sequence continues at coordinate 8,907,324 of NC_074708.1, read as the reverse complement.
TTAAAACTTTAGATTAAAATGAATACAATGTTGAAGACGCTTCAATATTTTATTGATCTTTTTAAAAACATTTCCTACTATTTCGACGTTAAATATGCACCATTTTAACAATAAAAAAAAATAGTAAAAGTTTGAAATTCCAAGAAAATTTTCATATCTTTACCATTTCCAATATAACAGATTTTTAGGTGCATTTGATCATGATCAGCCACCTGAACTATGGTACTTATGTATACATAGCAAACAACAACACAAAAACACAATTATTCACGTTTTTTTGCTTATCAGTTTCGAAAGCGACAAGAATATCTATATAAGCTCCCACAATAATTCAATGTTAAAAGTATGTACAAATTAAGCGGCAATTTCGAGGTCTCTCTTTTACGCTACAATTTATCAATGTTTGGAAAAAAAAGACATATACAAAACCCATGTAGTACATAAAAAAATCTTTTATGTAAACATTAATTCGGGAAAATTTTTCTATATTATCGCTTTAGAGTGGAATTTTTTTAAATGCGGAATTAATTCTTTGCTGACAATTTGATCCTTATCGGATCTTCTTCAGGTCCTATGGCAAAATGAATAAAATAAAGATTAAATAATTGGTAAAAACAATAAAATCATTTAACAATTCTTATAAAAGAAATATTCATTAAGGTATGATTTAGGCCCTTTCCCCTACAGTGATTTCACAAAAACATATTCACAATGTATAATCGGATAAAAAATTTCTCATCTCACTTACAATTTGTTTTTTGTTATTCCGTACACAGATTCACCTCCTGGAATTTATTTTGGAGGATTAGGCCATGGTATTGTGTACATCACAGGACTCTCGTACATTCACTTCCGTTCATCGGCAGATGGAAAAAGGATCATCCGCATGGGCATGTGTCACTTTATGAATATCCTTGGAATGGCAATAATGGCACATTTGGGAGCTGATGTCTTCAAGGAAGAAGTTAAGAGAGCTGGAGGATGGATTATCCTCATAGAAGCAACCCTTGCAATAATTGTATTAATCATCAATGAGATCCTGCATTTGAAGGACTTCTACAACTACCGCGAATGCCTCGATGGGAGTGTGAAGGAAGCAAATATGCGCCGAGATAACTTCCAGTCGGCCATTGGAGTGGTTTCTGAGACACCGCATGATGCACCAAATACCCACAATCAGCTCAAACTTACCGTGCTGAGTGTTAGCATGAAGATAACAAACGCCATGCTAACACACATACCCTTTGTCTACTTCACAAATATTGCCATAGCCAATCTTCTCGAGCGGGAAAAGTATCTGGAATTTATGATGTTCTACTTTGCAGTCATCGGGATGATTCTCTCCATGCTAATGTCCCTCAAGTTTAGCATCCGTTTCATCTATATGAATCAAAAGTTCGCCATCATCCCTCCCATGATCATCGGATTCTCCCTCATGACGGCTGGAAGGTTCTCCCTTGCCGCCGTGGGATTTTGGTTCTTCTTCATGCACCTGGGTCAGGCTGCCTTCTGCCCAGATGTGTCTATCCTTGAACTATCAGACATCAGATACTCAGAACTCATGTTGAGTCTCGGGTACTGCGTTGAGTCAATAATTACCGCAATCACCCTCTTCCTCTTCCACCAATATCCCTCAGCTATGCAATTCGATAATCTCGTGGCAGCTATGTGGACGAATTTTGGTATCTTTGGACCAATCAGCCTCATCCTCTTGCTCTCATGTCGCTTCCTCAAATTATCAGCCACAACGAAAAAATCCATCCTGGATATTCAGAGGCTTGTCCTCTTTGGTCCAGATCCACAACCCCTGCCCGTTGATTCAATATCCGAATTATCAACTAAATGAATTTTATACGCCTAAATATATTTTTTTACTTGTTTAAAATACTTTCTTTTGTTAGAAAATAAAATGTTGGTTTCTCCTGGCCGGTGGTTTTTCTCCTGTTGATAAAATTAATCCTCAGGGATTGACCATGCTGTATGTGCTTCACTATCTCCCGCGGAAAAGTAAGCTTCGGCTACCCAAAGCTATGAAGGTAAATTTTCTCTTCCAGTTAGTGAAGTGCCTTCAAAGTGAAAGGCTGTGTTAATGAGGAAAAATGGGTGTTCTTCCGGAATTTTTTGGTAATTCATTTAGCTAAAAAAACATAAAAAGAAATTAAAATGTTTCAAGTAACGATAATATTGTGAATATAAGGTTTTCTACTGAATTATATTTATTTTTTATAAATATATTTTAGAGAGCGTCTATTTTATTTTCGTGATTTTTAAAATTAATTTAATTACATATCTCATGATCTTTGTAGGATCTTTCATTTTAAGAATTTTTTTTTTGAAAATTTCAGGGCGAAAAAGTTCTTTTGAGGCAGTGTAGACGATAATAACATTAATTAGGCCGTTCCATTTCAATATCCCTCTCAAGAAAAGTTTGAAGTTTAACATGAAAAAAAAATTAATAAAAAAATGAGAAGGATTTTAAAATAATTAAGTTCTTGATTAATTTATTAAGAATATCAAAAATCCTAACTTTTGAGATTGAGTGGAATGCGTTAAAATGCAGTATTTGATTTTGATCGATGTTTTTTTTATTTTATCTCTTCATTAATTTTGCATTAAATTTAAAAATAGATTTTTTATCTCCATTATCTCAAGTAAATAAATAAATTTAATCAATCACATTTTCTTAATTTCTTGAGTTTTATGAAATTATACAGTGCTGTGAAAAAATTATAGATTTTAGCATAAATGAGAATCCGTATTCGGTTTTACATAACGTCCTGTAGTGTAAAAAAATCAACTCGGTTTACTTAATTTTATTACAAAAAACGTTATCTACTAAAAAAAATTCTTTAATTTTATTATTTTTTTCTTAACTTCCTTGTTAATTAATACCACTTTGCTGGAGAGCCTAATATAAAGTAATGGGTTTATTGATTACCTGATTGTGTAATCGAGAAGTTTTATTGGTAGCTTTGCAAAAAGCCTTTTCTCTCATTTTTTCAATTAATTTTCTTTTTTTTTTTTTAGAAAGGTCCCCCTGAGGCTCTCATTGACGTCAAGTTTAGCTAAATCTCTTTTATGATAAGATAACTTTGGGAATATTTATGATTTCGATATTTTTAAATACTTTGTGATTCATTACTACTTGAATTACTATATATACGTGGAATACATTCTTAATCGTCTCTAGATTCTTCGTCATTAATTAATGATTATTCTTGAGTGGTTTCTGAGTAATGAAAAATCACCAATTTATCTATTTTATTTTTTTAATTTTCGTCTGCAAGATCATGATGTAAGGGTTCTAATGTAGCATACCCTACCCTATAATTATAATTTTATCAGCCAGGATTTAACCTAATCCAAAGACCGGCTAATCTTTTGGCTAGATAATCCTTCCTGATTGTCTTAACGTGGGATTTTTTAAAAGAAATATTTTATTTTCTCTTTGCAGTTAGTTTATGTTTCTTCCAGTGTGGAGCATGGATGGGCTTTATGATCTACCTCTCTCCCTACCACTATGAGACTGTCCTCGTAGGACCGCAGATATGTGGCATGGTTATGGCGGGCTTAGCAGGAATAATACTGACCTTAGTGAAGCATATGTACGGACGCATACGATTTATTCACATGCTCCTCATTGGACTTGGAACGCTGAGTCTACTTGGGTCTGGCTTAGCCTTTATCATCGAATATCAGGGTAAATTTTCAACTCGTACGAGGTCTTTGCCACTTTTTATATCAATGATTTTTTTCTCTTTGGCTTTGATAAAACATTATCTTGCTGCTGATCAAAAGAATTTCGCGATTGAAGAGAAAATCTCCGCAATGTGAACTTTGTCGGAATTTATCAATATTATTAGATAGATAATTAAGAGAGGGTAAATCATAAATTAAGTGATCTTCCTTTGTTGCAGATCCGACAGTTGGACTGTTCTTTGGCGGCATGGGACACGGTATGGTCTTCGTTACAGGGCTCTGCTACATACATTTCCGCTCAAAGGACGACGGTTTCCGCGTGATTCGAACGGGATTCTGCCATTTAGTTCATCTCGGTGGTTTAATGATCTTTGTACACACAACATCGCAATATGTGTATCTTCAAACTTCTGCAAGTCGCAATGTGGTTGTGTACAGAGCAGGATGGATCATCACAGCAGGATCAATCGGTGCACTGGGAGCATTGGTTCTAAATGAAATCCTCCACTGTATGGGAATGTACAACTACAAGAAGTGCCGAGATACCTTCCTTGAGGATGCCAACGACATCAGTGATCACTTCAAGTCAACTCTCGGCTTCAATGATCCTGATTCAGTGACGCAACAGCCAAACAATCGTCGACAATTCCTCCTGAGTGTCCTTGCTCTTTGTCTCAAGATCACCAATATCACCTTCAACTACCATATCTTCATTTACTTCACCTTGGCCACCACTCAATACCTTCTCACCGAACCCTATGAAAGTCTCTTTGCGCACATGTATCACTATATTAAGTACTACTTTGGCTTATTAGGACTAATCATTGGCCTTATTGCCTCGTGCTTCCTCAGCTACAAACTAATCTTCATGAAATCCCTCGGAGCAACGTTCCTCGCCATCCTCATTGGAGTATCTCTCTTCACGACAGAACACACTGGCATGGCTGGAATTTCCTTCTGGCTCATGTACTTCTCCCTGGGCATTGGGCTCTTCATCCCTGATGTTGCCATCATGGAGGTGTCCAATATTCGTCTCACTGAACTCTTCCTCGCCAAAGGCTACATTGTGGAGAATACTGTACTCAACATTATTCTCTTCATCTTCCAACGACATACTTACATGCTTTTCGGTGAAAGAACCCTTATGGCTATTGGATGGAATAGTGGTGGTCCATTTGTTGCACTCTTCCTTCTTATTCTCATCCTTTTCATTGTCTTCTGGCCACAAACTTTCCGACGAGGGCTGATCACAATCCAGTATATTGTTCTGTATGATCGTGAGGATAAGCCAGCAGTTCCCGTGAAGCCCGTCACAACAGAAATATCAATGCCTTCATAGAAAATTTTCCACCATGTCTCTTACTTAACTACCTACCGGCTTATTTTCAGGATACTCAAAAATAAATAAAAGAGAGAAAAAATCAAGATCACATGAAATTGTTTAATTTGAGATTTCCTTATTCTTTTTTTAGCAATCTCAGTGAAAATTCTTTGGAATTCTTTGCCGTTGAAAACAAACTTCTAGAATATAAAAAAAACGAATTTATTGAATAAAAAATCAATATAAAAAATTGATCGTTTGTAAGCCAAATTAAGAGTGTGACTCTACTACGAGCCCAACTGTAAATACTTCTCCTTCAAGTCCGCTTCAATTCGTTAATTTATAATATTCAGATTCAAATATCAATTTTTCATTTAATGAGAAGGTAATTGAAAATCTGATTTAGTCTTTTATCGTGAGTTGTACTGCACGGTTGCGTGGTAATTTATTTGTAACTGGTTAATTAAAAGTGTAATTAATGCTTTATTCACATATTTATTGATGTTTAAACTTTTATTTAAAAAAAATTGTGTGGAAATTTATTTATTTCAATTAAACAAAGGAAGGATATTAAACGTGAAATCATGAAAATTCATAGACAATGGAATTATTCATTGCATTTCAATACAATTAGCCGTTCTATTGTGTATGTATTAAAACACCATGGAAGTCATTAATTATTTCACAGGTATTAAAATCTACTACACTATGGTCCCGAAATAAATATTTTATCCTCTTTAAAAGAAATATTTTTTAAATTTTAAATATTTCTTTTTAAACATTTTAAAAATAAAAAAGCTAGTCGATGTATACTCCGAAATACTAATGTAATCCTTACAAGATTAATAATTAAAATGGGACATGAATTACCTTTGTTAGACACTTTATATTGTGGGCATAGCTCTGGAATAATATTAACATTTTCACACTCTTTGGGATGATTTTGGTTTCATGGAATAAACTTCCCATCCTTTAGTCCAGTCAATGAACGAACATCCCCTAGTTGGGGGGCATGCGCGAAAATGTTGATATTTGCCCTCTCCTGGAGTCATCGTCCTCCTCCGCAGAGGATTCAGTAAAGTGTCAGTCGAGTGGCAGAAGAGATATCCAAATTTATATTCCTTCCCAAAAATCTCCCCCAAAACTCACTTCGTGGTATACCATGGAGGACATTTGGAGTGTGTCTGGATATTTTCCGTGAATCCTTTTTGTGCCCAAAATGCCGTATAAAATGTGAATTATTCTGTGCAAAAAAAAAGCTTTAAGGGTGAAAATTTGTGAAAAATCCGCGAAAGGATAAATCGATGCACTTGATGTTTTTGGTGCCTCCATCGCTGAGGGTGTCGCCAAAGAAGCACATTTTCCTGCTTCCCCCATTGACGGGACGGGAAGCATAAAAAAGATATAAAAATTCCATCGCACCCTCTCACAGCATCTCTACACTTCTGCTACACACCTATACAAAAAAAAAATGCTCAAAAAGGTGAGAATATTTGGACGATTTAAGTACCGTGCTATGAGGGAGATTTTCCGATAAGCAAATATTGATTGATCTGCAATTTTTGATTAAAATTCATATCTCGTATCGGGTGGCGCAGAAAGCGAGAGATTACGAGGACTTTTGCTGCCTCCTTCGAGAGGAATCTCCAGGCCAAAAGTTGAGCCATATTCTTGGGTGATTTACGGCGGAAATTCACCCCCACGCAGTCACCCAACCACCCCCAATGTCTTCCTCCTTTCATTTCCAACACTTTCCCAACCACTTTCGAGTATTATTTCCTTGATTTATGTGAGCTTTGATGGCACAAATAAAAATAATTTGTCGCCCCCAAAATTGTTATTTGGGCGTCTGGGTGTTATTGTATGTATACTCGATGTGATGCTCAATTGTGTGAAAAGCGGAAAAATTATATACTGAAAGAAAAAGCTTAATAGGAAAAGTTTTATGAATTTGTATACGGAAACTAATTTAATTTTTGCTTCCTCTTTGTGGAAAATTTTAAATCATTTAATTTGATTAATTCGTTTTTTTCTGTAATTTAATTTTGTGCATATATTTATAGAATGGTTGTGATAAAGGGAAAATAGAGGAGGATAGGGTTGAGTTGGAATTACTCCTAAAAATATTTTATTTTATATCCTCACTATGAGGGCAAAATCCAGCCAGATAATCTCATTAAGAGTTAATAAATTTATTTTTAACGTGAAATCCCCTCTTTGGGCAGGTTCAGTGGAAGAAGGAAGAAATGCTGCTATCTCCAAATCCCTGGTGGACGAGCACCGTCAATCGCACAATTATCTGCATCCTTATCGTCTGTATCGTCTACTTTTCCTACACATTCAACACGTGTCTTGTCTCCAGCATTAATCGTGCGCTCCGCCGGGAATCCCCACCACCGGCTCCCAAAGAGACGGATGGCACGACGTCAACAACAGAAGCACCTGAGATGCGAATTTTGGGATCAATTGTGCGTGTGGTGCCACTTATCCCAGGCTCAGAGTGCAACGAATCAGAGAGCTTTCCAAAGTATCGTTTCCTCCAGACACAGGGAATCATCCCGACGCGTCAGCTACCGGATACGCTAATTATTGGTGTGAAGAAGAGCGGCACAAGGGCTCTACTTGAATTTATACGACTCCATCCAGACGTGCGGGCAGCTGGATGTGAGGTTCACTTCTTCGATCGGCACTACAACAAGGGTCTACACTGGTACAGGCATCACATGCCACCGACAATTGAGGGCCAAATAACAATGGAGAAGACTCCCAGTTACTTTATAACTAAGGAAGTTCCCCAGAGGGTGCATCATATGAATCCCAACATGAGACTCCTCATTGTGGTGCGAGATCCCGTCACCAGGGCCATCTCGGACTACACACAGGCCGCCAGTAAGAAGAAGGGCATGAAGAGATTCGAGGAGTTGGCCTTTGTTAATGGATCCCTCGGAGTGGTGGATACAAAATGGGCCCCAGTCAAAATTGGCGTCTACTCGAAGCATCTCGAACGGTGGCTACAGTACTTCCCACTGTCGCAATTCCTCTTTGTCAGCGGCGAAAGACTCATTGAGGATCCTGCAGCTGAAATTGGACGTGTCCAGGACTTTCTGGGACTAAAGCGTGTCGTCACAGAGAAGCACTTCTACTTCAATGCCACAAAGGGTTTTCCGTGCCTCCTCAAATCCGAATCCAGCTCAAGCCCACATTGTCTGGGCAAAACTAAAGGTAGGAATCATCCCGTCATCGAACCCAATGCCATCGCTCGCCTTCGGGAATTCTATAGGCCGTTCAATGTGAAATTCTACCAAATCACCGGAATCAATTTCGGATGGCCATAAATCCGCAAATCCATGCCAAAATAGCGAAATATTATACGTAAGAATTAGCAGAAGAATGAATGTGGGAGAAAAGTATAGATTCCTTGTCTTTTTGGATGACTTTACAAACAATTCCTGCACCATTCTCTCCAAATAAAAAAAAATTAAAGAAAATAAATCTTCCTAAATCGAACCTTTTGTGGGAAGATTAAATTAATAGTCGTGATATTAGAGTCTGTAAAATATTAATTATAATTAATATTTACCATTAGGGTGTATCATTGTTCTCCCTTAAAGATATTTAATTTAATTTGGAAAAAATATGAAATAGAAATATTTTTTTTAAGCTGAGAAGGGATTCTTTTGTAAAAATACCTACCTTAAATCGTAAAATTAATTACAAGCGATGCACCCTAATGCACTAAAACGTATACTCGATGCAGGAAATAATTTTGAGTCTTTCCAGAAAGATAAATTTAAAGAAAAAACTCCTTTTAGTCTTAATAGAAAATGCCAAGGATGAACAGGTTTTACTGTTCATCGTTTCCGTATTAATACAAATTTTTCGTATTTAAGTAAAATAGACGAAATGGATTAAAAATGGAGCTAAAATACTTATTTAAATACCAAAAACTATTCCAATAAACTAATATTTTAGACAGAAAAGATTCTTTTTAATTTTTTTTAAGGATCTTACCGAAACTTTTAGCAGACATTTTGAAAATATTGCAAAAAAATAAATCCACTATATGACAAAATTGTTAGACTCTAAGCATGCTTTAAGAATTTTTGCACGTAGAATCAGAGAGGAGGATAAAACCAACCGTAGGCGCCGTACTGATAAATTTAGCAAAAAAAAACAAGTCTAAATCTTTGTAATTTATTACATAAATTCACAATTAATTAAATGAAATAAAAATTAAACTTAAATGTTACCTTTTAAGTGAGAGAAAACTCAGCAGCAACATATCAGATTAAAGATAGTAAAGTGGTTCCGATGATGAAGCATTTGTAATTTATACACAGAAATATAAATAGATTTGTAGACAATGAATTATTTTGTCCATGAAACTTTGGGGATGTCAAAGTGTTCCGTCAGGGAGTCCAGGTGCTGATTGAATTTCTCCACACGCTCCTTGTGTGTCATTGAAGCCTTCTCCAGGATTCTCTTCTTTTGCTGCAAAGGAAAAATAAAGAATTTAGTATGTTTTCTTCAAGGATACTAGATTTTTCGAGGATACTTACTGTCTTCTCTTGCATCTGCTTGAATGCCATTTCCGCCTTTGTCAGCATCCGCTGGCCAGATCCGGAGGTGCTTCCTTCTCCAGAAGAACTTCCATTCACTTCATTTGCAGTTGCCTCAATTTTCTCCTTCAATTTCTCCTTGTCCTTCTTCTTTTTCTTCTTCTTTTTGATTTCTCCATCTGTCTTTAGCTTTAATTTTCCTCGAGAAACACAGGAATACTCATCTGAGGGCATTTTTCTCAAGAATTTCACAGAAAATCTTTACTCCAAACACTTTGTTGTTGTTATTGAAGCAAAATATTTTGACACTTCGTTCATTTGCGTTCATTCAATGATCTGTCTCACAAAAAGGCAACACTTGCAACATTGGCTAACTGAATAGGCGATTGGAAGGCTGGAATCGAAGAAGGCGAACGAAGTGTCAAATTGTCAATTTATGGCGGAATTTGAAGTGAGTTTGTGAAACAAAAGAGACGCTTTCCGAAAAAACATGTAAGTATTTCTTCAATTTTCCTCAAAATACTGCAAAATTGTTCCCCAAAGTTTCCTTCATCGATACAAATTGAAGGATTTCGTGAAATGTAATGGAATTTGTGTTTTTTTATCTGCAGACTCCGTACGACGCCGATTTGTGCGCTTGGAAAAATTTTGCAAGCAACAAAACCGTTTAAAATGGCAGCCTCCGGAGTAAGTTTTTGTCTGGTGGGGGCCCCCGGGGGGCTTTTTGAATATAAGAATGGGGAATTAAATGAAATATTTGGGGTATTTTGCAGAGTGGTGGCCACCAAAATGGACGAGAGAACATTGAGAAGATCTACCAGAAGAAGAGTCAGTTGGAGCACATCCTCTTACGTCCGGATACCTATATCGGGAGCGTGGAGATGGTCAAGGAGCACATGTGGGTGTATGATAAGGAGAAGAAGCGCATGGAGCAGCGTGAGATCTCCTATGTGCCCGGATTGTACAAGATCTTCGATGAGATTCTGGTTAATGCGGCGGACAATAAGCAGCGTGATCCGAAGAATATGACGCGTATAAAGATTGATATTAATCAGGAGACAAATACCATCTCAGTGTGGAACAACGGGAAGGGTATTCCGGTGGTGATGCACAAAGAGCAAAAAATGTACGTGCCGACGATGATATTTGGTCATTTGCTCACCTCGTCGAACTACAATGACGAAGAGGAGAAGGTCACAGGAGGGAGGAATGGCTACGGTGCCAAGTTGTGCAACATCTTCAGCACAAAGTTCTCCGTTGAGACAGCATGCCGGGAGTACAAGGCGTGCTTCAAGCAAACCTGGGGCGATAACATGACAAAGGCATCAGAACCGAAGGTGAAATCCTTCAATGGCGATGACTACACGAAGGTGACATTCTCTCCGGATCTGGCCAAGTTTAAAATGGAAAAATTGGACGATGACATTGTGAGTCTCCTCAGCCGCAGGGCCTACGACGTAGCGGCATCTTCGCGCAATGTTGCCGTTTTCCTCAATGACGAGAAGGTGCCCGTGAAGAATTTCAAGGACTACGTGGATCTCTACCTCAAGGAAAATCTAGATGAAAGCTCAGGGACTCCTCCGAAAGTTGTCTATGAGAATGTCAATGAACGCTGGGAAGTGGCGCTCACAATGTCCGAAAAGGGTTTCCAACAAATGTCCTTTGTCAATTCCATTGCAACCACAAAGGGTGGCCGGCATGTGGATCATGTGGTTGATGCGATTGTGAAGCAACTCATTGAGGTGTTAAAGAAGAAGAACAAGGGTGGTACGAATATTAAGCCGTTCCAGGTGAAGAATCACATTTGGATCTTCATTAACTGCCTCATTGTGAATCCCTCATTTGACTCCCAAACCAAGGAGAATATGACGCTACAGGCAAAGAGTTTCGGCTCCAAATGCACCCTCTCCGACAAATTCATTAACAATGTGACCAAATGCGGCGTTGTGGAGTCCGTGCTGCAATGGGCAAAGTTCAAAGCAATGAATGAACTGGGTAAGACGAGTGGGAGTAAGAAGCAGAAAATTAAGGGAATCCCCAAATTGGAGGATGCCAATGATGCTGGCACAAAGAACTCCCTGTCGTGCACACTAATTCTCACGGAGGGAGATTCAGCCAAAACACTCGCAATTTCCGGCCTTGGGGTTGTTGGCCGTGACACCTTTGGCGTCTTTCCGCTTCGTGGTAAATTGCTAAATGTTCGCGAAGCCACGCATAAGCAAATCCTGGAGAATGCCGAAATAAATCACCTGATTAAGATTCTGGGGCTGCAGTACAAGAAGAAGTACAATACATTGGATGATTTGAAGACCCTTCGCTATGGGAAGGTGATGATAATGACAGATCAAGATCAGGATGGATCACACATTAAGGGTCTCCTGATAAACTTCATTCACACCAATTGGCCCGAATTGCTACGTCTGCCCTTCCTTGAGGAATTCATCACGCCCATTGTGAAGGCAAAGAAGGGCAATCAGGAGCTTTCCTTCTACTCCCTGCCAGAGTTTGAGGAATGGAAGGCAGCCACTCCAAATGCTCATACCTTTAACATCAAATACTACAAAGGTTTGGGTACATCCACCGCCAATGAGGCGAAGGAGTACTTCCGGAATATGAAGAGGCATCGTATCCCCTTCAGGTATGAAGGCACCGTGGATGATGACGCCATTGTGATGGCATTCTCAAAGAAATGCGTTGAGCAGCGCAAGGAATGGCTCACAGCGCACATGGCAGAGTGCAAGAGGCGCAAACAGCTAGGCCTACAGGAGAGGTATTTGTACACGAAGACAACTACAAGCGTGAGCTATTCGGAATTTGTCAATCTGGAGCTGGTTCTCTTCTCAAACATGGATAATGAACGCTCTATTCCAAATGTCGTGGATGGCTTCAAGCCTGGCCAGCGGAAGGTTATCTTCACGTGCTTCAAGCGTAATGACAAGCGTGAAGTGAAAGTGGCCCAATTGGCAGGATCAGTGGCCGAGAAGTCAGCCTATCATCATGGTGAGCAGAGTCTCTGTGGGACAATTGTTAATTTGGCACAAAACTACGTGGGAAGCAACAATATTAATCTCCTGCAGCCGAATGGGCAGTTTGGAACGCGTATTAATGGTGGAAAAGACAGCGCATCACCGCGTTACATTTTCACAATGCTCTCACCACTCACTCGCTTGATCTTCCACCCACACGATGATCCCCTCCTTACGTACCAAAAGGAAGATAATCAAGACATTGAGCCACTCTGGTATATTCCCATCATTCCAATGGTTCTCGTCAATGGAGCTGAAGGAATTGGCACAGGGTGGTCCACAAAGATACCCAACTACAACCCCCGGGAGCTCATTAGCAACCTCCGTTTGCTTATCCAGAATGAAGAGCCAACACAGATGAAGCCCTTCTATAAGAACTTTGTTGGTGACATTGAATTCATCGCAGATCACAGATACGTCTGCACGGGAAATGTGGCTATCCTCCCGGGGAATCGTATTGAGATAACAGAACTTCCCATTGGTGTGTGGACACAGACGTACAAGGAGAATGTCCTGGAGCCACTTCTTCATGGAACAGACAAGGTGAGTTTATTCTTCTCATGGAAAAAAAGCCTTTTTGTATGCATAGTTTCTTCTTAATCACTTTGCCTTTCGCATCATGTCACGAGATAGTCACAGAAAGTAAGTGAATCATCCGCAAAGAATCCTTTGAAGCATTTTCCTCTTCATTTTGTCCTATTAATTCATTCGGTTTCCTTTTGTCTGACTGAGTTTAATTGAGTTTCGAATGAAAATTTTTCAAGATTTTAAGGATCTAAATTAAAATATTCTATTTTCAAACATTTTAAGAGTTTACGTTTTTAATATTAAAGGAAACGTTAATTTTACAAAGATTTTTATGTTCTTTTGACCAGACAAAAGCCATCCTGAATGACTACAAGGAGTACCACACCGACACAACCGTCCGTTTTGTCATTAGCTTCTCAGCTGGAGAGTTTGATAGGATTCGCGCCGAGGATGGTGGCTTCCATCGTGTCTTTAAGTTGTCCAGCAGCATCAGTACCAGCAGTATGCACGCCTTCGATGAGAATTTGTGCCTACGTCGCTATGATAATGTTAACGTCATCCTACGGGAATTCTATACGCTTCGTCTTGATTTCTATGTGAAACGCAAGAGCTACCTTGTGGGTATGTTGACGGCAGAAGCGGAATATCTCGACAATCAGGCGCGTTTTATCGTTGAGAAGTGCAATGGGACAATTGTGGTGGAGAATAAGAAGCGCAAGGTGATCATTGAGGAGCTCCTGAAGCGTGGCTACAAACCAAATCCAACACGTGAATGGCAACGTTTAATTAATCCCAAATTTGCCGAACAAGAAGCTGAAGCTGAAGCCGCTGAGGCGGCTGAAGAGGAAGAAACATCGGCTGTGGTGGATACGAAGAAGCCCAAGAAACCCGTTGATCCGGAGAGGGCATTCAATAATTCTCAGGATGTGAAGCAATTTGACTATCTACTTGGGATGAAAATTTGGATGCTCACGGAGGAGAAGAAGCGTGAGTTGCTTGACAAGAAGGAGGCAAAACTCTCAGAGCTCAATATTCTCAAGGCAAAGACTCCGGAAATGATTTGGCTTTCGGATTTGGATGCGCTTGAAGCGAAATTAGATGAAGTTGAGCAGAAGGAGCGGGAGGATGAGTATGGGGCACAGCAGGGGCTGGCAAAGGCAATGAAGGGGAAGAAGGAACCCGCCATGAAGGGAGCAAAGAAGGGAGTAAAAGTGGAAAAGGGGGAAATTTATCCAGCACAAAATGGCGAGAAAGTTGCCTTTAAGGTAATTTTTTTTTATTCTTTTGATTTTTGTTCCGGAAGACATTTTGATTTATTTTTTCGTTTAAACAGATAACCGACGATATGGTGAAGAAGTACGAAAAGGCCACACAGGTGGGTGTGAAGAAGGAGAAGGCCGAGAAGAAGAAGAAGGTCAAAGGTGAAGGAGCTGATGAGGAAATGGATGATCTGGATGCATTGGTCAATGCTGGCGATAACAGTATTAAGAAGGAAGATAAGCCAGCCAAGAAGACCAAGAAAGCCGCCGGAGATGGGCTCAAACAGACAAAGATTTCATTCCCAAAAGAGAAGAAGAAGAAGGTAAGAAAAAAACTTTTTTTTGTTGAAATAAATAAAAAACTTATAAAATTCTCATTTAAAAAAGGCCAAGAGCGGTGCTTTTGGATCATCAGATGAAGATGAAGTGAATGAAGTTAGTCCACCAGCCCGCGAGAGAGCCCCAATGAGGGCGGCATCGAAGAAGATTGTCTACAAATTCGATTCAGATCAGGAGGAGGATGATGCGGCATCGGATGTTTTTGGTGATTCAGACAGCGATGATGAGTTAAAGCCAATCTCAACGACAAATCAATCGAGTGAGGATATGTTTGATTCTCTCAAGGAGGACAATGGGCAGGATTCACCCGCAAAGGCACCGCCAGCTGCTCAACCTGCGGCAGCTAAACGCAAACTCAATAAACCCCCAGCAGCCGCTAAAGTCACAAAGCGCACCAAAAAGGATCAAAACAGCAGCGATGAGGAAGTTTTCTCCAAGAAGGTGAGTTCTTTTCTTTTACTTTAACGTTTGAAATCTTCAGAGGCTAATTTTTGGAATCTTTTCTTCTCTCAATTTAAGGCTCGCAAGAAGGAAGAATTGAGCAGCGATGATGATTTCTCGCCGGTGAAAAAGCCATCAAGAGGCGCAAAGAAGGCCACATATGCCGAATCAGATGACGATTCCGATTATTGAATTAATTAACTAATATAATTTGTAATTTGTAATTTATTTGATGTTCTCAAAAATTTTTTATCATTCTCAACGATATCCCATCGTTTTCTCATCCAAAACTCTGTTAGAGGAAGAATTTTAAACAAAAAATCATTGCTGGAGGTTTATAGATTCTCAAATTAGTTCAATGGTTTATCATTTATTTTCTTTATAAACGGTAGATTAAATAAAATAAATTTTCGTGGAAATTCTTGGCTTTTTATTCTATGTTTTTTAGTGAGAAAAATTTTAAATCTTTAAAGGAAAATCGGGAGAAAATATCGAAGTTGCAGACTGATCTCTGAAAGATCAGAAATCCAGCAGTGACAAAGCCCAGAGCACTTGAAGTGAAGCCTCCAATAGGAATTAAATAACCTGATTAATCTGGAAGTTCAGAAAATTGCCTAAATCATCTGACCAGAAAAGAAACAACTGTTTTTAAAAGATTCATCAGATTCATTAAAGAAAATACCTTAAAAATCCCCCTGAATTCAATCTTGCTTTGATTTTCCTTAAAACTTAAACAGAAAATTCCTTAAACTGCTCTAAAAAAAAAATAAAAACTCAGTAAATTTTGTCCAGGCTTATTTTTTTTTTTTTATTTAAACTCGCGAATAATTTTAGATCATCCTCTTGAGGAGGGCGTTGATCTTGTCCTCGCGGTTACCAAAGTCACCACCCTCGACGTAGTGGTTGTTCTTCTTGCGCCACCCACCGTTGGGGGTGTTGAGCTTGAAGGGCCAGAGGAAGTTGGTGGCGTACTTGAAGTGAGGTCCCACCGTGTAGATCTCATGCACGAGATCCTCCACGCACTGAATGTTGCGCTTCACCTTCAGCTTGCGCTGGATGAGGAGGTTATCCGTGATTGGGATACGCTGTCCCTTGATCTTCAGGAATCCACGCTTGTAGATGAGATCCCGGATGGATTTGAGGTTCGGGTAGCCCCAGGCGATGTATGGCTCGCAGATTCGGAGCATGTTGATGGTGGCCTTGTTAAGCTTCACAAACACTCCATTGTTGATCTGCCGGAGCCGGAACAACTGCAGGACTTTGCGAACTTTGGGGGCAACTTTGTTGATGCTGCAAATTGAAAACAGAGCGGTGTCATAACCTCAAAAGTCATTCTCTTGATTTGAGCTGTTTTTCCCTAAACTTAGGACTGCTTCCTTAATCTTTAACCAAGTCTACCCAACAGAAGCAACTCAGAGATCGTAAAAAGGGAAAGCGAGGCAACCTATTGAAGGGAATTGGCCTGAAAACTCACCCCCGGATACGAATGACAAATGCCAGCGTGGGTTCAGCTGGAATATAGTAGGTGCCATCCTTCTTAGCCTGACGCTTCAGCTCAATAATGTCCCGCTCCTTCTTCTTGTACTCCTGAGCATACTTCTCCGCCCGGCGGAAATTCTCTCGCTTCCTCCACAGCGCCTTGGACTTCTTAATCAATTTCAGCTTCAACGCACGATCCTTGACGGACGACATTGTCTTGGCCACTTTAAGCTTGGATTCTGGCACCGCGGGGAGTTTCTTCCCCTCGGCGGGCTTCTTAGCAACAGCAGGCATATCTGGAAGACAATTTACACCACCTTTTAGCTACTTTTTCACCGTATTTTCCCGATTTTTTCGCAAATTTTCTAACCTGCGATGTACACAAATCAGCACGTTTGTTGGAAAAGGAAGTATTCTTGCAGTGGCAGCACCGTCGACAATTTTTTTAACCCCTCAAGCAACAGAGGTTTTCCGGGTGAACTCACCTGGAAGCTCAATGGACACTCTTTGGAATAGTCTTATGCTGATTTATTTTCAATTTTTTCTTAGGGGAGACTGGAATTATGTGGCCAGTTTGGCTTATGTAGGTCCACAGGAAAACCTTGAAAAATCTTATTTTATGCTGCATTGAAGGGGGAAGTTGTTTTTTATAATGTACTTTATTCGAATTATTACTTAGCAAATCATTGAATTTAGTAATATTAGGCTGTTTAGGATACCACGCCTAAAACAGAATAAAAAAATAGTAAAAAAAATGAAAATATGAATTTCAGGGTAATTTTGCATGGAATATCCCTTGAAATGTCCATATGATACTCCACATAGAATTTCCATTGAAGAAATTACTAAAATCTGCTAAGCTGGGACCACCTAATAAAGTCACTAAAGTCGAAAAAGTAAATGGAAAAAGTGCTGAAAATTTATCTCCCGCCTAAATTGAGGTGAAAATGGGTTTCTAGTTGTGCTTAAAGTGTCCTGCACACGCAGGTGTGCCTTGCAACAAAAATACAACAAAATGTTGTAAGTATTTTTACTGTTTTCCACGCATTTTTGACCGGAGAAAAGGGTTCAAAATATTTGCTGGGAGATTTCTGCCACGACGCCATTTTGCATTTTTGTGATGATTCATAATGAGGTCACACCGCATGCATTTTCTCCCGTTTGTTTGCATCATAGGTGCGATAAATGAGGTGGAAAATCTTCCAGGGAATGTATTTTAATCCAAAAACAAATTAATTTGATTTTTATTAAATGAGAACAGGGAATTTAAGGACTTGTTAGGGGATGACGCAATCCTTTGGGAAAGTTTCCAGATGGACAATTATTTTTGTTAGGGTGGAAGAACCCGGATCCTGCTAAGGACACTGCTATGTCTTCTAGAGAAAATCCACAGAATTCCTTGGAGATTTCTTGTAAGATTCTAAAGGAATATCTTACTGAAACTCCATAATTATTTCCCCACTCCAATTTTTTTTGAGAGCGGTGAAAGGCGAATTTGTTTTTTTTTGATTGATGAAGAGGGAAAAAAACACATGGAGACGATAAAAAGAAATATATTAATTATTTCCTGATTGACAAGAAATGTTTGAAATACATATATATTTTTTTAATCAAAAGAAGACACTGAAATAGTAAGTTATAAAAAAATTAAGAAATCCATTTTGGCAACTCCCCCAGGACAACAAACTTTTAATTTTATTAAACCAATTATCTTTACGGCACAATCAAGAATATGATCGAAGCAAAAAACAGGTTATTTTGGGCAAAAGATGTTTATTGGCCACCGAACGCGAAGGTGGAACCAAGGGGTGCAAAGTTAATTTGAACAGAGTGTTCACGTTTTTTGTAGGCTTAATTTTGTTTTTTAAGATAATCTAGTTATTTTTATTTTCATCTTAAAATTTTTAAAAAATAATTTTGTAAAAAAAATATTAAATCAATTTTTTCTTTCATTTCAGTGCCACGATGGCGTTTTTCACGGAGCAAAGTGTGTTCTCCGCACAAGAAGACAAGGAAAGACAAGAACCTTTTGAATCTATACGACCGCCACTTGATTTTACAACATCTGAAGAAGAAACCTTGAGCTATAATGGAATCTTTGGATACCACGCTGGAGCTATTCTCGGAGAATGCTCATTGGGAGGGCAAGACGGAACCTCTGTCGCCCTCCCATGTTACTCTTGAGCAGAGTAACGATGATCCATGGCTCAATGAAGACTATTTTGCTACAAATGGTACTCAGAAATATCTTTTGATTGATTTAATAAGAATTTTCTTCAATGCTTCTCTTTTCTTGCAGAACTTACCATCGAAGAACTCTTCACTTTTGATTTACCACCAGAAAAGAAATGTTTTACTGAACAGCTACTCACAGAATTGAGTCAGGACATTAAAGATGGTAAGTCACTGCATTTCACGCTCATACAACTGAAAAAATATATATATAAAAAAATATTCTTCCTTCTGTGATTAAGAAAAATTTATCCAGAGTTCATTTTCATTTTTGATTTAATTTTATAATTTCAATGAGACAAATAATGTTTATTTTCTTCAAAGCTCCTTATCAATTTTTCCTTCCTTAATTAATAATTTCAAAAAAAAAATGCGATAATGAGGGGAATGTAAAAAAAAAAAATGAAAAAGTTATTTAAGAAAAAGATGTTGCTTTGAAGGAAATTTTCAATGCTATTCAATTTTCCTTGTTTAAGAATAATTTTGTTTCTCTTCTTTTCTTGCAATATAACTCGCAAATATTTATTCAGTTGGGTGATAGTTCAGGGAGAATTTGTGATTCTGTAAAATGTAGCTCAAGTAGAGTTTTGCTGGCCAAAAGAACATCTCCATGACCCGCGTGAGGAATTAAAATATAAAATAGCCAACTGATAGCGTTTGGCTCATGCTGCTTATTTTTTTTTATTCGTCTTCTGATAATGTCTGGCCGATAGGATTGATCATTTGTATGAGATGTGATTGCGATTTGGCGGGAAGTGTGTGCGCGGGGAAAATACGCAAAATAAAGTGAGTGGTGTGACGTTAATGAAAGAGCTTCATATATATTGAAGCAAATTGATTTAAATTCCTCTCGCTTCCACACATACGGGGGCTTTTTGCTTCGACTTGGGGCACAATCAGGAGCTCACACAGACACTTTTATTGGTGGAGATATAACTTGGAAATTCCTCCACAATCTCTCGCTGTATTGGTCAATTTAACCACGGCGTGGTGGAGCTTTTCTTTGTGGATTGTTTTGTGGCTGGAGAAGTTGAGGATGTAAGAGGAGTGTATGCAATATGGAAGTAGCAGAACGAGTTTTTATGCATAAAAATATTTTAAAATCAATCTTAGAGATGAATGAAAAAAAAGTATTACGTTTATAATATTTATTTAAAATTATTCAATTTACGTTGAAAATTTACAGGGTGATTTTGAGTTTGAGCTCAAACAGACGACTAAAAAACTGACTAAAACCTATAAAAACAGATTGAAATAGATTTTCTTCAGTTTTATATTTCTTATCAAAACTTTTATAGTAAAATGTGTTTCGGCTTTATAGCTAGACCATAAATTATTTATAATTTAATTCTAAAAACAATTACGGGAAATTTTGCAATTTTACTTGATTTCAGAATGAAGGCATAATTCAAAATATTTTCTTATTGATTTTATATTTGAATTTCACAGATCGAAGAGATTATTTAATAAAAAAAATTGACCCAATTGCAATGATGCAGCAAAGCATTGCAATTAACTCATACAAAGTCAATAACTTTTCATAGTTTATTTGAGAGTTTTTGCCGCTTTTGCAAATTTAGAATTTATTCAAAGTTCAAAAGCCTTTCAATTTATTTTATTTATTCATAAAATTAATAAAATATTTCAGAGAAAAAAATTACTCCCATCTATTGACTATCATGTTCAAGATTAGTTTTGCAAAATATCTCACAAAACTGGGCCATAGGGCAAGAGGGAGGATGAAGTTAGAATAAATTTAAATGAAAACTAATTCCACGCATGAAGAGAGATTTCTCTGTGAAATTTTTATAAAGATTTGTTTCTCAGATGTGAGCTTCAATTTTGAGGTCATTTGCGATAATGCCATTTTCCATCTCTTTCCTCCAATAACTCCCCTATTTTTTCTTCTACTTTTAATTGAGGCTAAAGGTCAGCTTGAGTGACTCCTAGAGATCGTTTTTGCATGCCATCCTCCAAAAAAAATCTCTTCTAATGATAACATTTTTGCTCTACATGATAATTTAATGGAATGAATGTAAATTACATTGTAGAGACTTTCCCTTTTTTAATATTTTAGCCTTCAAAGGGTCTTTTAGATTATACGTCATTAAATTTTGGGTCTAAGCAAAATATTCCCAATTTTATATCAGACAAGGTTTTTAGAATGTATTTCCTGTTTTTTTTTTTAATTCAGGAAGTCTCTTTTGGACTATTTTTTCAACTAAATTTTCAAACACAGAAGCTTCCTTAATGTTTATTTTATTTAAAAATTCTCACTCAATATGACAAAATATCAAGGAAAAATTGGCTTGCGGTATATATAAAAATTTTCTTGATATCATTGATTGGTTGGAACTTGTAGTACAGACTTGTGTATGAAAATGGGATCAAGAATATTAAGAAAATAAAAATATAAAATTGATGATGCTATTATATTTGTCATTTAAAAGGCAAACTATTGCTTAAACAGCAAGCATTTAAAATGCATTGAATAAATATTTCAGTCAGTTGGTATTAAATGTCTGCTTGATTTTTTTTAAATTTTTATGTTGTTTCTGCAAAAGCTTCAAGTTGCATAAAATGAAGAAAAAAAGGATGATTCTTATTTTCTTATAATTCGGTAGGTAGTTTAAAGGTAGTCTGCAAAGATTTATCCGCGTTAAGGAATTTATAGTTTATTCTTAAACATTAAAGTCAAAACATATTTTCATGCTATGAAAATGGATTATCTTACAAAAACAATACAAAAAAAAATTAATAGAAGTGTCGAAATTTTAATTTAATTATTATTGCTAATATTTAATATTTTATTGATGTTTTTAAATAGGTATATAGTGAAGATTGTTTTGTCGAAACAGACATTTCGCAGCTGATGACCGTAATTAATTAAGTCTTTTTATACATTATACGAAACTGTTGATAATCTTGAGCGCGACTTGTTGAATTGAGGAAAAAATGAATGCCTTCATATAGAGTTGAATAGAGCAAAAGAGCTCAAGGTTGATCATCACTGGCATATGAATAGTTTTTAATACATTTAAATAGTAATATTTGTAAGAATAAAATATTCGAAAAGGGAGCATTTAACGCCCATTTTGTGTAAAATAATGAATTTCTTACAAGAAAATCTCACTAAAAATATTTATCTGTAAATTCTAAAAGCAATTTAATAAATTTCTTTTTTACAAGGCCCTCTTCTCCCCTATTTTTATTGTTTTATTGTTATTGTATTGATTTTATTTCCAATATAATACAATAATTCCAATTCATTAAGGGAAAGATTGTGGGACAATGGGTGTCGAATGAAGAGAGGAGGAAAATATCTTTTAAAACTTGTCCTATTTGTCTCCACAATTATCAGCAAAATTATGTGTGTATTAAATTGTTCCTATAGTGCATTTAATTTATATACAAAAAGCTTTTTATACATATTTTTTTACACAAAGTTACTTGCAAGTGAATTGCGAATGTAAATATTATTATATTTTCTCACACACAACAAACAAAATATTTCCAATACACAATGCCAATGAATAGTGGCTCAATGTGAGGGTATCAAGAGTTGTTTGTGTGATCTTCGGAGCGATCGTATGAGCTTGGTGGGAATTTCTGTGTGATCAGTTGATTTGAGAACTCAATCGATCGCGGACGATTTTTCTCTTGTCTTCAAAATTTTAAAGGATTGAGACAAGCAGAGAGAGAGGCAGACTCACAAAAGCTCTTCTTGTGGCAAAGAAAACAGAGTTAATGTGGAAGGCCGCTTAGCAACCAGTTTAAACGTTTTTGTGATTTATTCACTTATTTTGATCGCGCAGAGTTTTTTTTTGGTGAAAGACTTTTAAATATCAACCCGATTACGTGTCACGCATATTTGGATTAATTCATCGATTTTCGTCTTCGAGTTTTGGGAGTAATCCCGCACCAACTAATTCCAAAGAGGAACAAGGAAAAAGTTCCTTTTGAGGAGAAACGTGGAACGTGGCAAAGAGTGCAAAGCAAAAGGAAAAAAAAATCTCAAGCTAAATGAGAGAGAGAGCAAAAAAATAGGGAGTGTTTCTAGAATTGGTTCTATATGTAAATAATTAAGGACTAGACACTGGCTCAATCCGTGAGCATGATCTATACATGCGCTTATCGTTATACTTGGAACCGTGAAATTGTCTTCAATTCACAAAAATTGGTGAAAAGACGACCAAAGCAGTAAGAAAGACATTTTCAGCTCTTTTTCTTATGCCTTACTGTCTAAAATACAATTTAAAATATTAAAAAAAAAAATCTACAATAAAAAAACGCAACAGTTGCAGAAGGACTAAAAAAATATACAAATCAACTAAAATAAATAAAATATCGCAATTTATTTCACTTACTTAGAAAAACTAACACATAAAAAAATTATTTCTTATATCAAATAAAGGGAAATTACCTTAAAACATTCCATTCAACGATTAATATAAATAAAAAATAAAGAAAAATTCTGTGTCTGTTGAGGTGTTAAAAAATTGCAAATAATTTAAAAAAAAAGTCTAATAAACAATCTGTGTTAAAAAAAGTGAGAAAGAGACAGAAAAAAGTAATTTAAGTCATAAGAAAACGTCATTGCCATAAATAAATGTACAAATTTAAATAAAAATATTTCTATTTTGTAATTGTTGATCAATAAGAAAAACTAAAAACACGGTTTCCAAGGTAGATAGAACGATAGAAAAGAATATTCTCTCTCTCTCTCTCTCGCGGGTTGTGTGTGAAGGAGCACACGTACCCACATAAAATTTGCACCTGAAGCACACCTCTAGCAAGAAAATAGAGGTGGGAAATATTGCGCGGGAAAATTTAAGGATAAGGTGTTTAAGAAGAAAAGCTACACTCATGAGTACCTACATGATATCAACGTATGGTTAGTAGAAACTTTACTATGACATTCACAATATTGATTTGTTAGAAAAATATTTTTGATATTTCTTTCATTTCTGACCAATTTTATCAAAATTGGTTTTCACGATTTCTTCATAAATTAAACCAGAAATATTCCTTAGAAACTTTTGAGATTCTATTTATTTTAATAAGTTTGACACGTTTGACAAAGGTCTTATCTTTTATATCAATTAAAAAAAGAATAAATAAAATTCTTCAATGCATTTTGCAATAAAATAATGCATTAATTTACAACAAAAAAACTAAGATGTAGAAGGAAAAAACCTCTGAAGTGTTTGTCGTCTCCTTTGGCGGCCGCTTCGATTTCTTAAGCTTGTTGATGCGGATTGTTGCTGTGGCAAGAAAGAGGAAAAAGGACAAGATTTTACATTTGTGCGATAGAGATAGAATTGCCAACAAGTTTTTTATGTAAATTTTATTCAAAATATAAAAATAAACTACATGTATAGGCAATATGGTGTCCAGTTTTAGGTGTTGTTTTCGTGCCACAGAAACACATCACTTATACATAAAACTATATGTTATATACATCCATATGTATATACATTTAGTAAATTATCATTTTAAAATTGTAATTTTATTGGATGGCCCAACTCGCCCCACTCCACACAACGATCTCTTGTTGCTGTGTCAAAAATTGTCTTCAATGATGATTGCATGTTGAACAAGAGAGTGTTATACAGAGAGTCAATATATACGAGGCATCAATGCACTAAATTTAAACTAATATATAGTCAATGTGTGGGGCTAATAAGAAAGAATATCTATGTGAGCAATATTCAATACTTCTAAGCTATATAATCAATTAAAAGCAAATAGATTTGTCACTCAGATTTGCATCTCAAATCAAGTCTCAAATGCACTCAAAAACACAATAATTATTATAATGGACAACACAAAAAGAAAACATGTATGAGATGCAAGTTTATGAATCACAGGCTAGCTTAGAAGAATGTTCTATAAAGGAGGGAATTCCAGAATTAGGTAGTTAAACACATTGTTTGAAAGAGATTTTATTTTTAAAGTTAGTTTTTGATCAATTTTACGTAATTCTCAATTTTTAACATCCTTTTTTATGTATTTTATTTAATATAAATGTCTAAAGTCAGTCTTTAGTTCTTATTTTATCGAATTTTTTATTTTTGCAAAAAATGAGTTTAGAAAGTTATCACAGATAGCTTGAAAATACATATTTTTTATTATACCAAAAGGTTGGAACAAATATTAAAAGAAAAACTTGACTCTCAAGAATAAAATTTAATATTCTACCTTTTAGAGAGAGAAAAAATCGTGATTCGTTGATCACGTTTCAATAACCTTCCAATGGGCTTCTATATAAAACAACTATCATGATCATAAAAAATGTTTAGTAAATAATTAGGTGAAGGCACGAACTATTTTATCTATTATCACATAAATAAATATACCAACATTTTTATATTTTGCAAATACCACTTCGGAACTTCATTAAAAGACACTCCAATCGTGAGTACTTCCACACATTGGTCAATGTGGCAAAGACATAAGACTGGAAAATACCGTATCAGCGTCTAAAAGATTATAAATGCTAATTGCATGAAATCTACTTTAAGTCTGACTTCGAAAAAAAAAATTGTAGATTCCTCAATTCTAGCAAATGCTTGCATCATCGAAATATTTGGAGCTTTAGCAGAGCATTTTTTGGGGGATTTTTTTCGATAGGGGAAAATTTCCGTGAATATTCATAGGTCAATAAAATACAATCGCTAAATATAAAGATATAAAAATATTTATTTTTTAAATATTGAGAGAAACGCGACAGTGCAAAAAAAGACATAGAAGAGAGCTTTAAGATTATTATGTGAAAACGGACACTCAGAAAGATGATGTGAGAGGGAATGAAAGAAAAAATCACACGAGAATGGTGATAATGGGAGAAGAGTAGACGCATCAGAGGAGAAGACAAATAAAAAGTGGGCAAATGAGGAGAATGAATGATATGTAGTCTGGGTGAGAAGAAACCAGCGGTCCATGATCCGATCGTTCAACTATGGGACATTTTTGCAAAGAAGAATTGCATTATGTATGTATCTGTATAATTCGTTGATAACCTTGGTGCAAACGCGAGAGATTCCTCTTTTGTACATCCTTCATTCCATATGGCAAAGATTCTATATGTTCTTTTCTTTTCTTTTCTTGTTAAAAGCAACAAAAAATAATATAATGCAGAAAAACGTGCATTTCAGACATGCAAATGCATTATTTTTACATGCAAAAAAATATTAAAATGGATAAGCCACATTACTCTACGGAGCTATGATTTATTTAAGATAAAAAAGTACATCAGAAAATCTTAGGAAGTTTAAGGATTTTCTAATTCTTTTTGTTTTAATTAGGACCACTATCAATCAGAACGATTAGAACCTTGTTTTTATAGCACAAATTGTGTCTTAGATATATGGTCTTTTTAGACCAGTTAGAACTTTTTAGCTTATAATTTTTGCCAAAGAATAAATTTGATTTAGTTGAAACTTCCTTTCCTTAAAATTCTCTTTGATTATTCTGTAAAGACGTATTGCAAGATTTAACAAAAATTAGTAGATTACTGTTAGACCTCATAGCAGCCAAGACACTGTTTGTGCCATAAATGATTTGATATTTTGCATCTATGAGGCAGAATCTGGTATATTTTTGCAATAAATTTAAAAGTGAATTTTAAAATTTGATCCCAGAAAAAGAAACAAGAACAAAAAGCAAAATTGGGAAATATAATGCAAAACAGAGCTGTTTATCGTTGGCACGCGTGTGATAACACTTGAGGTGAAAAATTAGAAATTTCATTGGGAAAGAGGTGAAAGTGCCGCAGTATGGAGTGGATCATCGACACAGCTCAACCAGCTAAAACTGCTGTACTTCTTGCCACAACATCCACTATACATTTGTTTTATTTTTCCTCCCAATCCCGCATATTTTTTGGTGTGGCTCAACCTTTTTTTTTCTTTGTCAGTTTTATTACAAAATTCAAAGAAATCTGCATAATTTCGCATTTTGAGTAAAAATCCTTGATTGAAAGGAAGTTCCTCTGGGTGTTAATGGGGGGAGGGTTGATCACCTTCAAAATAAATGCCTCAATTAATTCATATTGCGAAGAAGTTGGAGCTTTTTTTTCTCCATCTCATTCAATGCTATCAACTCCATTTTCTCCTCTAATCTCTCTAATTAATTTTCTGTGGTACACAATTTGAGAAAAATACAAAATATTGAGGGGATTTCATTTTGTGTGTATTTAATGTGAAATGTAGGGCAACTGCGAGAGCTTCTGCCTCTTTTTCCCCCCACAATTACTACGGGTTCTGTGCGGGTCAAAGTTCGATGTATAAAATCACACTTTAAAGTGCGTTTGAGTGAAATTTTTCTTGACTTACAAATGAGATTGAAAAATTGATTTTTATCACATTTCTCCATTAACAGCAAAAGTACTGGAAAATGCATTGATTGCGCCGAGAGAGAACATCGCGTATCAATATATTTCTCTATTTATTGATTGATTTATTGAAATTGAAGGCCTTTCAATCGGAAATTACATTTTAATATATAAAATTTTGTGCGTACGTGTGTGTATTGCATGTTGTGGCGTGTTGATGAGGAAATTGAAAGCTTGGGGATTTTGCTACATTTATCTCACATTTTTTTGCGTTTCGCTAATCTCTCAAAAAATATGTATTCTTCATAATTAGTTGAGAGTTCAATGATCAATGCCTGATGAGAAGTCTCTTTATGCGGGATCTGCATGAGAATCTCATCTGTATGGAAGCAAATTATAATGTTGTAGCTTCGCATAATTAATTTTGGAGATTTTTCTGTGAAAAATTACTTTGAAAAAAAAAAAATATATATAAATCAAAAAGTCCAAAGTTAAGTAGAGAATAAACAAATTAGAATATTGAGAGCAAATTTTCAGTTCCGGGTAACCCTTTAGCTATTTTTTTATCCCCTCATTTATTTATAGAATAAAGAGCAAAGAATATAAACGATAATTTATGATTGAAAGATGATTTTTTTCTTATAGAAAATGATTTTCATGAAATATTTTACTTATTAATAGAACAATGGCTCAACGAGAAGATGGTAATTCCAAGCCTGGAGGAATATCCACCAGCGCCAATGGAACCGATTGCCGTGAAGAAGCAGGACACCCAGGAGCTTCTTCAGGAATTTGAGTCTGTCTACGATGCCGTGGAGTTGACTCATCTAACTCCACCACAAACTCCGCCTCAAACATCACCGCAGAGGCTGGCAATTGGGGATGCTGGACAATGCATCGATCAGACTTTCATCTATCAGGAACCAATTCTCTATGGGACCGTCTCCGCTCCGGCATCTTTCTACGCGTTGGCGCAGGATCAACAGCATGGGGAAAAGTGTGTGAATAATTTGGAATTCTCCCTCGCATCCTTCCCAGGTGTGGAGGAGGCTGTTGCTGCTGCTGGTGCCAATATGATTGAGATTGCCGTGCAATCGCCAATGCCGGCGGATATTGACCATGAGATGGAACTTGTGGATGAGTTGGTACGGAGTCGTGCAAAGGACTTGCCCGATTGGACGGATGATGACAATAGTTCGGAATTTATGTCATCACCAGCGAGTCTGTCGCCGCGCAGTGAGGCCTCCTACAGTGGATCGAGCTTCTCACATGATGACGAATGGCTTCCAGAGTCACGTGCAAAGGCAACCACCTCAAAGGCAGCCGGTGTGAGTGGTGTCACAGCGGGTGGGGTACGTAAACGCTCGCGCCCCTATGCACGTGGAACGGAGGATAAGAAGTCGCGGAAGAAGGAACAGAACAAGAATGCCGCCACGCGTTATAGGAAAAAGAAGAAGATGGAAATTGAGGAAGTTCTGGAAATTGAACGCGCCCTCCAGCGTGATCATGAGAAGTTGAGAGCTGAAGCGACGGATTTGAAGCGCGAGATTAAGTACCTGAAGGGTCTCATGAGAGAAGTCTACAAGGCAAAGGGTCTTCTTGATTAAAAAGAAAAAAAATTACATCAAAGGACAATGGATAAGGTGGGAAAGAGGATATTGAGCCTGTTTATCTTTAAAATGTACTACTTTTGTTTTAAACAATATTTTTTCTATCAAAAATTTTTTTTAATTAACATTGAAATTTTTTTTGCACTATAATTTTGTTTTTTATTAAGTAAATATAGTTAAGATATTAAATGAAAACACAATTAAATACTAATTTCCCCTTTTTTTAGTGAGTAGCTGGGCATAAATATTAATTAATATATTTATATGCGATAATGTTTGAAGGAAAAAATTTAAAGAAAATTGTTAAGAACAACTTTCATTAACTTTTTAAAAGAAACATTTTCGAATATTATACAAAATAATTAATAATCATAAATGAATAGTTTGTAAGAGAAATAAAATATTCTTAGCAGTAAAAATAAACAAAGTAGAATTTTAGAACATTGCAAACAATGAAATTATTTACCGTAAATAATATTGTAGAAAAAAAAATATGCTAAAGTTTCATTTGTAGCAAAATACGTCGTAATATAATTCAAAAGGTGTAATGAGTTGTAGTTCGCTGTCTTCTTGACACTCTGTGTAGTTTGTAGAAGTTTTTCATCCACCCCTTCTTATAAAATTATATTCCAAAACACCCTGTGTAAGAAGAATCCTCAACTTTGCCCTCAATTTCTCATCTGTACCCTCTTATTTTGCTTGTGACGTTTTCGTGAGATTACCGAAGTTTTCTTTCCAAAAAGAGTGTACAGAAAAAGACAAATTGCAAAGGCAACAGTTGAGAGCAGATAAAAACACCGAATTTGCATTTTTTTACTACCCTTGCAAAATTAACAAAATTTGTTTGGAAAATGTGTTAAAGTTTTCAAAAGAAAAAAACCTTTTTTTTGTATAAATTTCTGTTGAGCCTTCTTATTGATTTGCTACAACAAAACAAGATAATAACACAGTCTATTCGTGTTAAACTGGCTATAAGAAAATAATAAAAAGAGAAAAAATAAGAAAAGAAAAAAACCTCAAAATTGCATAATTTTATTTGTATACACACCTTGATCTTGTATGAATTTCAAGCTGGATATTTCAAATAAAGGGTTATCATAAATGGAAATTTATTGTGTTTTAGTTTAATTGAGTTCGAGTTTATTTAGCATTGCTTTCGGTGAGACTTTTGGATTTTTTTTCTAGTTCAATGGAGAAGTTGAATGTTAATTTAGAAGGATGAAAAGTTCTGGGGGAGTACGTTGGAGATCTTGTTTGGTGAAGTTTTATCCCTCAATGCCTTCAATTTTTTATTGATCGTGAACTACTTTATTGATTTCTAATGTCAAGCAAATAAATTTTTAACTTGCATGGAAAGTAGTTTATTCATTTTTTAGTCTACAGAATTGAAGAGCTTCTTTCAAGCTCTATAGTCGATGATGCAGAACATACAAGTAAGAGAATTTTTCCTCTTCAACTTTTTCAGAATCTTACCCATAAGTCACGACATGTTTAAGAAATATTTAAAATTTAAAATGAAATTATATAAAAATAAATAAAATCATCGTACCTTCTTCTTCCAAAAAAATCTTCAGGTATTTTTGACGCCTTTATGCAAGAACAGTACCTAGTCTGTAGCCGTTGATGGACATGACGATGAGGGCATACTAGTGACCAGCCTCATTTGAATACTTTTCTCCTCGTCTCGGAGCTTATTCGCCTAATTTAGTATCTTATACACGACCCACATTATGTTAAAAAAAAATTAAATTGAATGAAATAAAAGCTCTTCAGACATTTTTTGGCGCCCTTATATGGATATTTTTAGGGCATACAAATAGTGATTTTAACTCCTTTATTGGGACGTTTTTTAATGTAAAATCTTTTTAAATTCTCTACAAGATTACGCTTTTACGTTTTTCTTTGGAAAGCGAATAATATCCTTTACATCGCATCCTTTAGTTGAATTTCTCACAATTATTTTCTAAATAAAAAAAGACGAATATTAACCATTTCTCCTCAATGAAAGAAAAACAAACATTTCTACCCTTGACCCATTGAATTTAATAGAAAAAACTATTCATGCAATTCGTCATTCATCAACGTTAAAATTTATATTTAATTTACTCCAGATATTAATTTTCTCATTCATTTTCACTTAAAAGAAAAACAATCAATAAATATTGCAGTTAAAATAAAATTTAATGAAATGGCGAAGAATGAAAAAGGGAAACTGCTCTGAGTGCATGAGAGCAAAGAAGAGAAATAAGATATTGTGTTAAGGATCATAAAGTCGGATTGATGATAAATCTTCTCCCCCTCTTGATGATTTTCTTGCAGAGTTATTATTTTTTTTAATGGCTCCTAAAATCTATATTAGTTGGATGCTTCGGGCATTTCTCTGATCATTCACTAATGGAAACTGGCCAGGAGGCAGTCGCAGTGCAACGGATGTGAGAATGTTGTCCAAGAGTATTGTGGTGCTTCTGCTGTCGCTGGCTAATAGAACTGACGGGAATAATTATGTGAATCCAGTGAATCAACCAGTAAATCCTCCTGTGAATCCCAGTGCTAGTGTACCTCCTGGAGGAAGTGATTATGGACAGGGTGGTGGTTATGGACAGAACGGATACGGACAATATGGATACGGACAAACTGGTTATGAGCAAACAGGATACGGACAGAGTGGAGGATACGGGCAAAGTGGAGGATATGATCAGAGTAGTGGCTATAATCAGGGTTCAGGAGGATATGGGCAGAATTCTTATGCCCCCAGTGGATATGGACAGAGTTCTGGTTATGCTCAGAATGGAGGATATTCTCAGAACTACGGCTATCCTCAGAATTATGGTTACTCCCAAAATGGAGGATCGGGATACACGCAGAATGGTGGAGCAGGGTATTATCAAAACGGAGGATCTGGTGGATACTCTCAAAACGCAGGAACAGGATATGCACAAAGTAATGGATATTCCCAAACAAATGGGTATTCCAATTCAGCAGGAGGTGGATACGCTAATCCAACAGCAGGATACGCCAATCCTACAGGAGGATATGCAAATCCAACAGGAGGCTACCCAACACAAGGAACCTACGACACGTACAGTCAGCAATACAATACGATTCCCTACAGTTCGGCTGCTCCCACAGGACAAGGATCATATCAACAACCTCAACAACCACAACAACCACAACAACCCCAACAACCTTCCGGCCCTGGTGGCTACCCGAATCCTATGGATCAACAATATTCACGATACTACGATAACTACCTTCCACATGGGAGATATGTCGCTCCCTACCCTGATCCCTATCGGCAGCGTCCACCTCTTCCAATACCTCCACGGGATAGTCTCTTCCTGGCGAAACTTTTCCCATTTAAAATTGGACTATTTGCCTTGGGAAAGCTCCTTCTGAAAATTCTCTTCTTCAAGAAGATTGTCAAATTCATCGCTATTCTCGTTCTACTTCTCTTCTTGCCAGTTTTATCATCAAATCTCCCCACGGGCTTCACGCCAATTCACATCCTCCCCAAGGCTCCATTCGATCAAGGAGATTACAGAAGTCTGCAAAATAATAGTAAGATAATTATAATATAAATGATTTTTTTTATAAGAAAGGAGTTTATTCAATTTTGAGACTCTCGTGAAATTGACGATTTTTGATCTATTAGAGGCATATAATCTATCAGTTTTACTTAATTTTCATCATTTGGTCATAAAAAAATCCTAAAATGAATAGACTCCTTCTTTACCTCCTTTCAGGGTTTAATCCATTAACTTTCTAAATTTCACATTACAGAGACGGACAAAGAGAGACTTGAGGATCTGCGGATGTTTGCAAAGATCTCAATAACAGCCTATCAGGAGAAACTAAAGGATTGCCCAAAGGAACAAACAAACTTCACCTGCCACATCAACAACGTTCTCGATGCCATTGACAAATATTACACTGTGACGAAAATTTCTAAACTCTTTCCCACGCAGAAAGGTCCTCCATTGAAAATTTCTCCAGTTAATAATGAAAAAGATGTGCCAAGAACAATTCTCAAAATGAAAAATTCAAAAGAGAAATTCAAAAAAAGACGCTAAAGAAGCTTTTAGGGATTTAGGACAATTTAATATTTTTTTAATAAATTATTTTAAATTTGAACTACATTCATGTTTTATTTGTTCCGATTTTCTATTAATTTATTCATAATTTTTTTTATTAATATATTAAACATCAATTTATTGCACTTTGAGAGTTCTTTCTCTCAATGATTTTGACCTTAATCTCCATTATATTTCCTTCACAATAAAACATTCACAATAGATTAATTATTATAGGTACTTTATAACTTTTTTTTTTATTTAAAAGGTAAAAGACGAAATTGCACTGACTTTCATTGCCATTTTTAATTTCTCTCATTATTTTCCTTATTACCTATTTTCTATTTAATGTTATTTACAAGATGAAAAAAAAGACATTAAATATTGAATATTTCGAACACATTGGAGTTTCAAAGATTAAGCAAACAAACCGCATAAGGGATGTGCTTTCTTTAACTTTTAAATTTATTTTTTTTATCAAAAAAAAAAATGAAATGCTACACACTGAATATGTTCAGTTTATATGTTTAGTTTTATTCTTTCATTTGGTCTTTAAGTAGAGTTAGAAATTAGAACAGAAATCATTCAGATGTATATTAAAATAGATATAAATTGAAATATTTAAAACTTTATTTAGACAGAAAATATTCACCCTGTTTTATTTTATACTTCAAATTTTTTTCAAACCTAAAAGATTTTAGGTTTAAAAAAAATTTTCAATGAAATTATTCTTCGAATAGCTCCACAAAAAAACAGATTATGTGAGAGAATTTGAGAAAACCTCGAATTCTACTCCATTATCTTGCATCTGAATGCTTTCCAACTCTTATTTCTTATTGTTTTGTTAGCTACGAGCAGTACTTCAGGAAGAACTCAACTGCCCACAACTACTAGCAGCACTTCCGCTCTGTGAAATGCGACACTCACGCTCCTCAAGGTACTCCGCAACACCGAGAAAGCCCTCTTGACGCGCCACACGTAGTGCTGTGTAGCCTTTGTGGTTGCGCACACGAACATCCGCCCCCGCGGCTACGAGTTGCTTAACCACGGGCAAGTGCCCAAAGAGAGCAGCCGCATGCAGGGCTGTCTCCCCATTGGGGAGAACACTCAAATTGGGACGCCACTTGAGGAGTTCGTGCACAACGGAGCTGTGCCCTTTGTGTGCTGCCTTGA
Organism: Lutzomyia longipalpis; assembly: GCF_024334085.1. Classification (NCBI taxonomy): domain Eukaryota; kingdom Metazoa; phylum Arthropoda; class Insecta; order Diptera; family Psychodidae; genus Lutzomyia; species Lutzomyia longipalpis. The sequence continues at coordinate 8,873,253 of NC_074708.1, read as the reverse complement.
AGAGTGCTGTGGCACCGTCACAGCGAACCGCATCCACATTGGCGCCGTGCTGCAGGAGAATCTTCACCAGGTAGTCATGTCCCATTTGTGAGGCAATCCACAGAGGTGTTGCCCCATCATTGCGAGCTGCATCAGCCTTTGCTCCGGCACTCAGCAGCTGCAGCAGGACATTACGATGCCCATTTTGAGCTGCAACGAAAGTCGGTGTGGCGCGATCTTTGAGACTCGCATGAACACACGCCCCACGATGGAGGAGCTCCTTCACCATAGCCTGATGACCTCCTTGGCAGGCAACAAAGAGTGCTGTGGCCCCATCGAGGGATGCTGAATTCACATCAGCACCCGCATCAAGAAGTACTCGTGCCACGTCCACATGACCTCCTTGAGCGGCAAAAAAGAGCGCTGAGGTGCCCGTCTGGGGGGAAAGAATTTTTTTTTAATATAAAATAATACATGAGCTTTAATAAAGTAACAGTCCACTGCATATTCACGTATACAAAATGCAAATTTGCATTGAAACTGTGAATTTATTTAGCGGTGTTTATTGCTCAATGCAAAAGAATTATTCTTGAATTAATTCCACTAAATACATAGAGAGAGAACGTTTTAATTCAACAATCTGTTATGTTTTTTTTTCATTAATTCTTAATTAAATATTTGCAAAATAAATCAATTTCTTAGTAAAGAAGAAGAAAAAAATCAAACAATGCGAATTTCTGCAAAAATATCTCTTTGGGGATAGGTACTTCTCACGACAACGTGTAATGCATGAGAGTTCTTCAATTTTATCACCTATTAAATAAAGAAAACACCCATAATTGTCTTAAAGAGGTGTAATTAATGTATTTTTTTATACACAAGTTACAAGATCAACGATTTAGTAAATGAGAGAAAAATAAGCTCAAAGAGAAATAATTGAAATATTTGTTTTTTTTTCTCTACCAAAATAACTGCAGTGAAAGATATTAATACAAGTTCGTTTTCTTCTGCATTTACTTTTTAACACTTTGAGTAAAAAGTTGAAAATTTAACCAAAGGTCTCGCGTTGACAATTTTTTATCAATAAAATATTTTTCATAATAAATTCTATTCCAACAAAATTATTTGTTTATTCCAACTTGAATATAGTCTCACAGAGACCCTCAAGTCGACAGACAGAGAGTTAAAATTCGTAATTTATTCCATTTGAACATTTTTCAGAGGATTCTTTTGAAATAAAAGGAATATTTTTGGGTCAAATTTGTGCATTCTGTACGTGGAAATTGTGAAAGTTTATGTTGCGGAAAGAGGATATAAAAATGGGATATATACTCACTGTTCTTTTGGCATTTGTTTCTGCACCCTGATCCAAGAGTTCCTTCACACACTCCACATGACCACCAGCAGCTGCTAGAATCAGTGGCGTCGTGCCATCCTAAGAGAGAAATCAATATAAAATCCAAATTAAATGAAGAAAATTGAAATTTAAAACTCAGCATGAAAGGTGATTTCGCATGAGAAGACAGAGCAATATTAAGATAGCTCTATCTAGGCTATCTAATTACATATTCAAAACTCTTTTTTTCTTCTTACTTCTTTAGCATCATATGAGTATGTTAACATTAGATGGGGCTATTCGCACGCACTTTTAGGTCAAATGGAATTCAATATACAGTTCAAATTTCAATTGACATGGAGACATGTGAAGAAGGCGAAAAGGTAGATGGGAAGAAGAGAAGTGAGTGAGAGAGGCTAAATATATTGGTCAGAATGTCGAGGGAATACTAATTAAGACCTCAACTTATTTTGCATTGCATTGAGAATGAAATGGCACTAAACAAGTGAATGAGAAGAAGGGGAAAGACATTGCCGTTGTTGTATTACCATTGAACATTATTCTTGATTTAATTTTCTTGTCCAATTAACGAGCACCACACAGCAGCTCTTTGGATGCGAGGAAAAGTGAATTCACTTGAATTTATATCAAATTCTCGGGCAATTATCATTTTATATTATAGTATATGAAAGAAACTGCCAGAGAGTTGAATTTGTAAGTTAATGAATGGAAAAAAGATGTGGTTGAAATCACTGAGAGCATTTAGCATTTGATTTTAATGACACATTCCTAAATGCTTCAACTTTATTTCATCGTAAGATTCATATCTATTTAAGTAAGAAGCAAAAGGTACGTTAATCTCTCTCTGCGGTGCAGTTTCTTTTGCCCACGTGCTCCCACTTAATTGTTACAATTTATATGTTCAAGAAATGAATTTTTATTGCAGAGAATTGGAGTAAATGTAGGCGGTTTTAAGCAAGGAAAATAATAATGATAATTCTGAAACATATTTCGCTGCTTAGAAAAGTTGTTTTGCATTACTCAACATTAAATAAAATTGTGCTCTGAATATTAAATATCTGAATTTTACATTATAGGCAGTGAATAAACTCCTTTTCTGCCCTATAACTTTCTTTGAAACCATGTTTTCTCTATTTCAATGAAAAAAAAATCTAAAAATTTCGTTTTTAAAATATCCTTGAATCTACTAAATTAATTTATTAACTCTCAAATTAAAAAATAAAAATAGAGCAATAAAATTAAATAATTGATTGTTTGAATAATTTTAACCAAGTATGAGTGTATCTTTCATAACAGAATTTATTGCTGGTTTTTTCTGTCTTAATTATGCACAACAATTACATTGCTTATTTATTTTATTTAACAATTTTATTACGTTTTCATCGCATTGCTACACATTTTTTTCTTCAATTTAAATTATTTCGCAGAATAAATTAAAGAGAAAAAAACCTATAAGCTTTGGTAATAAAGTGTTATTGATTGAAGAAAATATATATTTGTGTTACAAGGGAAATAAAAAAAAAGAAAAATTTCTCCATAAAGTGGGGAAATTAGCAACAGACGAGAAGTAAAGAATTAGAAAAAAAAAGAAAAATTAACTCTCCTCACGCGTGAATTGAATCAAATTCAGTGAAATGATTCGATTTCCCGCGAGGCTCATTTTTTCTCTTCACATCGTTGTTGTTAAGCCCAATGATACAGATAAAAATCAACAATTACGCAATAATAAACTGATAATTAGTAATGAAAAAAAAAACAATGAGACGAGCCAAAAAAATGATTTATGAGCTTTCCACGCGTAATCAAAGAGAAGTTTATAGAGTCAACAATTCCCCACCAATTCGATGCCCTCAAAGTGTCGTCTTTTATAATCTCATGGAATCGCGTCGCAGCGTCTCTAAGATTAGCAATTAAGAGTGTCACTCAACGCAACAATCACGGTATAAATCACATTTTTTTCATGCTGCTGCTGCTTCCTCTCTGCGACTTCCACGCAAAATTTATATCACACAGTTTAACCTCATCGTGTCTCCTTTCCTTGTGAAAAAAAAAAAATAAATAAACCAACGGAGATTTGGAATAAAAATGCAAAATAAATAAAATGAGAAGACGAAATGCTTCCTTTGGGGAAATTTGAATTGAAATTTGACTTGTAATTCAACTTGAAACTTGATCATCATTTTGTGCAAAGTAATCAAAAAAAATGTACTGGTAAGCTGACCAAGCTTACGAGAGCTGTGTTTCTTTCAGTGTACCAATTTTGTGAGAGCAAACTAGAACGCGAATTTGTTTAAATACATGCAAAATCGGGAAAAGTTGAAAAGTCATCCCCTAAGAAATCTTTAAAATGCCATATCTCGGGAACGGCTCCATAGATTTTCGAGTTTGAGCTATCGTTGGAAAGGTCTTAACTTCAACTATAACATATTAAAATATGAAGTAAATCGATAATGGCATTTTCGAAATATTCGAGTTCGAAATTTTCGAAAATTTTGATTTTGACTTTAGCGCCTCTCGTGGTCATTTCTCGACCTTGTAATGTTCTAGACATTTGTAGGGCTTCACGAAACCTTTCATTTGCACTTGAGTTGATCAAAATCGGACTTGTAGAACCCGAGATATGACATGCCAACTTTGGAAGGCTATATCTCGAGAACGGAGACATAGATTTTCTTCATTTTTGGCATGAAGCTAGATAATATGGCCAACTATAACATATCAAAAAATGAAGCAAATCGATAATGGCGTTTTCGAGATATTCATCGAAAACTCATCGAAAATTTTGTTTTTGATTTTTGGCCCCCTAGCGGTCACTTTTGAAACTTTGGATGTTCTAGAGAGTTGTAGGGTTTGTTGAGAGCTTTCATTTGACCCCGGGTTGATCAAAATCGGTCAAGCCGTTTTCGAGTTATGGTCGATTTTCGATGAAAAATTGTGGCGGCCATATTGACTAAACGGCTTGACCGATTTTCGAAAATGAGGTATCGTTGGAAAGCTCTTGATGGCCCCTACAACATATCAAAATTTCAGATTTTTAGCTATTACAGGGGCTGAGATATAGCGAAAACAAAATTTTGAGGTTATTCAAAATGGCGGACGCAGGGGTGGGGGGTAAAATTTGACGTCATAATCTGACGTCTTCCAGTCGACTTTTAAACTTTGCCGTTTACCGCAAGTCTCTATCTATTACCGTTCTCTTGCAATTTCGGGTTGAACCACGGACGGACGGCCGGCCGGCCGGAAAAAAAATTTTTTTGGCGCATACGTTTTTTGGAATGTGGGGACCCTAATTCGTGCTCATACCAAGTTTGAGCCCGTTCTGACGACTTTCGATTTTGCTCGGTACACAAAAGCTGTGTCTGAAAGAAACACAGCTAAAACAGAAGAAAATAAGAACGAGTTCCATTGGAGATCTCAAAAATAGATCTTCTCACTCTTGATTTCCGAAATTGTATCTCTTCACAAGAAAAAACTTTTACTTGCGACCACTTATTTTGCTTTCTTATAACCGAAAGCAGAGCAATTTTTTTGCATGATCATGCGTGATCGTGAGCATTTCATTTCGCTCTAAGCACCATCACCTGAATAAATTATGCAAATTAATGCCATGAGAAGTAAATATTTATTTATATTTAGAGAGAAAAAATTCACCAGAAAGATCGGCTAAAGTACTCAATTTTTTTTTAAACACTCAAAACGATCTTGAAAGATCTTCTCTGTTATAGACCGAAATAATGTGCGAAACTTTACCTCATCTTTGGAATCAACATGGACTTTTCCACTGTCCAGAACACGTTTCAGTGTCAATACATCACCCCGCAATGCCGCCAAATGAAGTTGGACATCCGATGGTGATTCTTTCTGCAAATAAATACACCGAAGGTAGAAAAAAGAAGGTAAATAAGGCGACAAAGAACAATGTGTAATGTCTTATCATGTGGGCCCAAAGATGATCTAATGCGTTGTGAAATTGCTTGTAATTTTTTAAGTACATTGTGTTGTGACTGCAGAACGAATTAAAATAACATTTTCCCTCCATTTCTGTGTCCCATTGAAGGTTTTTTTTCTTACAAACTTTGTAATTATCGTGCCTTCAAACTTTTCATCTCCCCCTCATCGCCCACCCGATAAGATAGTGGCTAAAGTTTTTGAGAAATGTTTTCGAGTATTTTTTCTTCTTCTTCCCATTCTCAAACGGTCGAGGAACGCAGAGGAATAAATTGTTGTAGGAGGTAAAAAAAATGAGAAATATTTTGAAATCATTTTTTGTGAATAAATTTAGTTGTATAGGCTTGACAAAGGTTTTTCCCATTTCCTCGGAAAACTTTGACAAATTGACCAATTTGTTACATTCCCAGCAAGTTTTCTCGTGAGAATTTATAATCAAGAAGAGCGACTGCTGCATTGCGACAATTTTAAGGGGATTTTTTTTTTAAATTTTAATAATCATAAATAAGAGAAAACTATAAAGGAAGAAAAAAACTTCTTTTTGAATTCTATTTAACGGTTTTAAAATTTATAACAAATGTTCTTGTTTTAAATAAAATCAGTATTAGTGAGAATCTAACGCATTTTCTATTAATTAGGCTAAAAGAATGCGAATATAGAGATAAATAATCCGAAAAAATGTTTTTCATAATAATCTCCACCCTAAAACTATCTACCAACCAAGGCAACTAAGGGTGGAGTTTGAGGAACAAATTACCCATTCCCGCAAAAGATATTGAATCATTAAATAAATAAATAAACAAACTATTCTTGAGCTTTCCGCCACGACAGCGAATGTTTAATCGTTTTAATGGCTCAGACCATGCTTTTTACGTTCCCAAACACGCGAATCTCGCATTCAGTAAATTAGCCACGCTTATCAGTTGCTTTTCTCCTGTAGCTCATTGATAATTCTGATAAAAACATTCGCTGACGCGGCGTTGTATTAGGAAAAATTACTTTTCTGACTTTTCCACGCTGCTGCTGCTGCTGGGAAATTTATTTGTGCAGCAATAAGTTCAAGGACTTGATTTTCTATTTTCGCCTCAATTTTTGTTTTAATTGAACATTTGAGGAACTTGAGGCGGAGCTTTGTAAATAAACTTCTTGACGGGGGAATTTTAGCACCCAAAGCGTGTAAATGATATGAAACAGTGGTCACAATAAACAATTCTTTTGTAGTAAGTACAATTAAAAAGGCGAAAGTTTTATACGTTTTTCTACAATTAACAATATCAAATGTACTGGTAAGCTGACCAAGCTTACGGGAGCTGTGTTTCTTTCAGTGTACCAATTTTGTGAGAGCAAACTAGAACGCGAATTAATTTAAATACGCGCAAAGTCGGGAAAAGTAGAAAATTCATACCATAAGAAATGTTTGGAAAGCCATATCTCGAGAACGGATCCATAGATTTTCATAAATTTTTTTTTGTTTGAAAGGTCTTGAAGTCAGCTATAACATATCGAAAAATGAAAAAAATTTATGTCGCCATTTTCGAAAAATTCGAGTTCGAAATTTTCAAAAACTTTGTTTTTGACTTTAGCGCCTCTTGCGGTCATTTCTCGAAGTTGCAATGTTCTAGACATTTGTAGGGTTTCTCGAAACCTTTCATTTGCGCTTGAGTTGATCAAGATCGGACTTGTAGAACCCGAGATATGACATGCCAACTTTGGAAGGCTATATCTCGAGAACGGATCCATAGATTTTCTTCATTTTTGGCATGAAGCTAGATAATATGGTCAGCTACAACATATCAAAAAATGAAAAAAATTTATGTCGTCGTTTTCGAGATATTTGTCGAAAACTCATCGAAAATTTTGTTTTTGATTTTTGGCCCCCTAGCGGTCATTTTTGAAACTTCGGACGTTCTAGAGAGTTGTAGGGTTTGTTGAGATCTTTCATTTGACCCCGGGTTGATCAAAATCGGTCAAGCCGTTTTCGAGTTATGGTCGATTTTCGATGAAAAATTGTGGCGGCCATATTGACTAAACGGCTTGACCGATTTTCGAAAATGAGGTATCGTTGGAAAGCTCTTGATGGCCCCTACAACATATCAAAATTTCAGAGCTCTAGCTATAATAGGGGCTGAGATATAACGAAAACAAAATTTTGAGGTTATCCAAAATGGCGGACGGAGGGGTGGTGGGGTGGATTTGACTTCATAATCGGATTTCTTCAGGTCGATATTTAAACTTTGCCGTTTACCGCAAGTCTCTATCTATCACCGTTCTCTCGCAATTTAAGTTTATGATCCGGCCGGCCGGCCGGCCGGCCGGACGGACGGACGGCCGGCCGGAAAAAAAAATTTTTTGGCGCATACGTTTTTTGGAATGTGGGGACCCTAATTCGTGCTCATCCCAAGTTTGAGCCCGATCTGACGACTTTCGATTTTGCTCGGTACACAAAAGCTGTGTCTGAAAGAAACACAGCTAAAACTCTTTTTTTTTGCTGCAAAACTTCTTGGTTTTTTTTTTAACTCACCTTTAGAGACATTTTTTCTCCGTTGAATTATCGTCAATTTCACTTTTTCTTTCTTACTGGTTTTTTTTTGTAATTTTATTTAGAAGACAAAAAAAAAACTTTGGATGAGTGCTCCGTCTGGTCAGAAGACGCGCGATAAACTGACGTGAGTGCCGATACTCATGTCGTCGCTCCTCATCAATTGGTCAGCATTGAGAGCACCGAAATTACGTAGACACTTTGGATGATTCCTGCGTGCCCCGTGTGGAGAGAGACCTTCCTTTCAGCACAGTGTACGGGGAGTGTCGAGGAGTTGCATCACACTCTTCGGCAAGTTTAAAAATAAACACTTTTCGCGCAATCTCCTCTGTGATTTCGCTCCCACGGACAATTCATGAGATCCAGGAGAGGAGGGGCAGAAAAAAAGGTATCAATTAGGTGCTTCCAAGAGCCCAGCAATTAGGTGAGATTCACCCGGACAGTCCCGTTAAATTCACTCAACTACGCTCCAAGAGATTCACTTCAAGTAAATTCACATCTCGAGCAAACGGACTCTCTGTGCTAATTCTCTCACTTTGTCCAAACCACCACTCTGTGGGTTCCACGAGAGATTCCACCTGAGTCAACACTTCTTCTGCAATTCTTATATTCTTCTTGTCTCCCCAGCAATGCAGGCGCAAAGGGAATTTCTGCAGAGCTGGTGTGGATGGATCGGTGTGCAGTGATTGACTGACTAGATACGTCTTGCAGACAAATTCCTCAACTGCACGCACTCGAATTCCTCCAGACACTGTTACTTCATCATTGCGCGAAGTACCTTCTTCGTCTTCGCGATTCCAACTGAATCCACTAACGGTTTCCCACACTCTGCTTTGCTGCTGCCTCTCTCAGACAAACCCCACAGTATCCATGGGCCCTCCTCACAGGCACAAGAAAGCGTGTGGTTGTGGGATTTCTGCACGAGCGAAATTTCAAAATAGCCACAAAACACTGGCCAAAATTCTCTCTGCAAACTGTGAAGCTTCCACCTCCTTCCTAACCCGAATTCTCACCAATTTCTACGCCAAGGAGTTCATCAAGGACTCAACTCTGCTTCCGAATGCAAAACTGAAGATGTATTCCATGAGATTCAAGCAGATTTTCCAGGAAATTGCCAATAAAATACCCATTTTGTGCAATTTGCTTCATTATTTACTTTTGGAAAATTCATTCTGGGAATGATTTCTGGCCTTTTCGTCCTTTGTATAATTTTATTTGATTGATTTACACATCACAAATATATCCTGAATCCGTATTGCATGTCCTGAACACATAATTAACACAAAATCATTATTTTTTCACAGAAAATTGAGGAAATTGGCAAAAGCTTACAAGAGACCCACTAAAACTTTCCCTTGTTATGATGAATATGGGAAATGGAAATTCTTAGGACATGTCTGATTGTATGATGATTCTTCAGTTGGTGTGGTGAAATTTTTGAAATTTCATTTTAAAATCTTTGATCGTTGAGAAAAAAAATTTCTCTAAAAATTAAAAAAAAATGTATTTTCAAAAAAAAATTTTAAAATAATAAATCTTTTATTATCATCTTAAAGCAAATTGATACAATTTATTTCCACATTTGCAGAGAATTTTCTCAACATTAGTTTCAAAATCATCAAAATTTTGACCCAGAATATTAAGAAAATGCCCCTTGAAATTATCTTGAAGCTTAGAAAGCTTCTTCTGATGATCCCCAACGATCCACAGGATGCTAACGTGAAAGGATAATTCACGATAAAAGCATTCCAAGTTGAATTCTTTGAGACTTTCATCACATTTCTCAACTAAATTCTTGAGATTCGCAAAGAATTCTTCAGAAGTTGTTAATCCCACAAAAGTCCTTGTTCTCTCCTCATTGCAGTAGATCTTTAGGGAGTTGAGATGAAGTGGGAACTTCCGGGTATTTTGGAGTCTTTGCTCAAGAGATGCTACAAAAGGATCAATCCAGTGGTGTCGAAGGATTACAGTTTTTGTGAGACTTATGTGAAGATCTGTTGCTTCTGTTAGCTGCAAATTCAGTTCCTCCCTTGCTGAGTCCTTAATCTGTGTCTGGAGCTTAAGGATCCCTTCATTTCTATCAACTGAAGATTAAATTATTAAATAAATTAGTCGTAATATAGAAAATTAAATATAAAAAAAATATTTACAGGGAATGTAGCAAAATGTAGCCCAGTTGCCTCTCTCATGACCAAAGCTCCGAATCCTTCCCTCATGCTCTTCTGGAACATCCTCATAGGTATTTCTGCTAATCTCACCGAGAAGTTCTATAGCTGATGGCAATTTATTCTCAGAGGAGCTACAGAATAAATATTTTTATATTAAATTAATGCAAAAAGAATAAAGAAAAACATTGAAGACTCACATTTTAGAAAAGGATTTTACACTGTCCTGCACTTTGTCATCATCTGCCTCTTCCTCGGATGAACTGTAGTCCACCAGCATTTTGTATTTCTTGTGTAAATATTGGAAAACTCTTCTATTTGCATAAGATTGCAGGCAAAATGTGCAGGATATGAGTCAGAGAATTTTTATCTCATCAAAGGCACTGGATAAAGAAAATGTTAGATTTGTGAAGAAATGAAAAATTCACATTGAAATTGTGCAAGAAATGAAAATTTCACAAAACCTAATAATTTCTTTACGACTTTTATATTAATTCAGTTTTTAGAGTTTTTATATAAAAAAATTCGTATTATAAAATGAAATGATTATAAAATGTTTTAGAACAAAACAAAATAATCAATAAAACTGCTTAATTTTTTTAATTTTCCCGATTTATGTGAATTAATAATTTCAAAAGATTTTAAGTTTTTTGAAATATTGAATCTTCCAACCTTCCCTGAAACTTTGAAGCCTGATAAATGCTTGGACGTGTGACGTCTGCTAGTCAAAATCAGCTGCTAGCCATAAACAGACGTCGATGTAAAACGCAAATAATTTTAGTGAGAAAAAGTGCTCGATAATAAAGCTTTAAAAATAGATAGGAAGGAGAGTCTCAACAGGATGGAGTCCAATAGTGAAGGAAGGAACAGGATTAAGGGATATACGAGTTTAGTTGGTGAGTCTTTGGGTGAGGAAACTTTGGGTTCTTTGTCTCACTGCGATGGGGCTTTTTTGCAGGTTCGATAAATAATCTTCTAGAGAGTCTCGATAAGGATGACACAGTTAGAGGCGCCATTGAGAGCTCCGTCATACGCATTGCTGATCAGAGCCCCAATGAGGTGCTTCAGACAATCTATGAATTCCGGCAGAAGCACACAAAGCTCAGTGAGGTGAATGTCTCCACGATCTTGAGAATTGTGGAGCATGTGACGTGCACAAAGAAGGCACAGGAATCCCTGACGGAGGTGACAATACAGCGGATCTCGGAGATGTGCATTGCGGAGCTCGTGAAGACTCCTGATGCATGCCCGGTGATCCAAAAACCAGCTCTTGAGAGTCTTGTAGCGCTGGGAAGGAAGAATTGTGACGTTGTGATGGAGAATTTGATGCGACAGATGACACATGGGCAGGTGACGCACTTTATGGTGCTCCACAGCATGGGTCAACTGGCTACGGCTAATCCCACGGGGATTGTGAACTTCCTCAAGCACATCTTTCGTATAATTCTCCCCACGTTGGACACTGTGAAGCAGGATCACGTCAAACAGGCGCATGCCTTCGCCGTGGGGCGATTCTGTGAGGCAATAGCTGAGAATCACATCGATGAATCCCTGCCCGCGGAACCAGCTGACATGAAGGATGAATTTGCCGTGGAGATTGGAATTGCCTACGAAGTGCTGCTTGGCAATTGGCTATCATCGCGTGAACCTAAAGTCTGTGCTGAGATACTTGTGGCTTTGTCACACATGTTCCCCCTGATGGCACAGGATAAGATCATTGAGCAATTGCAGAAGGTCATTCCGACAGTTGTGGGACTCTACAGGAGATCCATCGATCGCATCTCCATCACACAATTCCTCGCAGCTATTCTAAAGACGAGCACAGGGCAGAGTCCGGATCTCCTGAATCCCGTCGCGTACTCCCTCTGTGTCAGCTTATTCGATTTAATTTGCGTCAATCCAAACTACGAGAAGCCTCAGACGGTGAAAGGTCACAATGAAGTGTTGCGTTGCTTTGATCTCCTCGCACAGAACTACAGTCATCACATCTTGGATTTGCTGCTCATTCAGCTGCAGAGCAACAATGAAAGGGAGAGGATTAAAGCTCTGCTGGTTCTTTCGCATCTCACCAACACTAAAGATGCCCTCGTTTCGACGAAAAATCGTGAATTCTGCGACATCCTCAAGCTGATGATTGGCAATGAGAAGAGCCTGAAGATGAAGCTTGTGCTGCTGAAAACAATAATTGCCTTCATCCAGAAATCCTTCACAAAGGAAAAGATCTTCATACGCTTCATCGTCCGGCACTGTTGTCCCTACAGCAAACTCCCCACGGAATATGGGAACGCAGAGGAGCATGCAGAATTCCTGCAGATTTGCAACAATTCCCTCTTTATCCTCTCCACAACTGTTGGGACTATCGATGACGTCCTCAAGCGAGAACTTCTCAACTACTTCATGCTGCAAGACTACACGTGGGCCTGTGGCACACTGGCTAAATCTCTCGCCAGCCTTTTCACAAAAGATCCAGAAATTCACACGGAAGACGCCATTGGGGACATTAATACGGAAGATTTGGCACTGAAAACTTCCATCCCAAAGCCGGAAAGTATTTTTGTGCGATGCCTTGCTTTGATTGCTGAGGGGGAAGATGCAAAAAGGACACAACATATCCTGCATTTTCTCAAAGCTTATGCATCAACCATCAACAAACACCTTCCGTTGCTTTGGAATGAAAAAATCCCCGAACTTTTGATGATTTTGCAGAAAAATGGAAAATTTCAGGATTTTGGTGAAGCACTTCTTCAATTTCTTGCTGCAACCATGAAGGATGTTGATGATATCAACTTCCCCGTAACACTGATTGACGAAGTCAAGGAGCAACTTCCGCTGTATACGCTTAATCCGAATCAAGCGAATGAATTCAAAATCCCACCACTTCTCTCAGAGCGTGGAATGATTCTACGTGTCCTCGCCACTTGTTTATGCCATATTCTCGATGAAAATACAGCTGAGGGCATTATAGAGCTCATTGCGAATGCTGCAAAGCAAGAACGTATTGAGAAGACCCTTCAGGATGGCGAAGAAAATGCCCTGACGACAGCAGCAAAGGCTTTCGGGATAATTTCCCGGTCGTACCTCAGTCAAGTTTTGGGGAAACTCCACACATTGCTCACGGAGGAAGGAAGAAAGAAACAAACATCGGGATTCTTCTCCACGTTGAATTTTATGAAGGAATCCCAGAAGGAGGGTGATATGTTCAAGATTAAAGTGTTTGTGATTGAAAGTTACGGTTACATTGTCACCCACTGCCCTCCGGAATTGTTTCTCACCGATGTGGAGAAGTACATTGTGCAGTTTTTGTACGAAGAGTTGCAGGATGCACGGGATGCTTATCTAAAATCTCGAATCCTTGATATTCTGCTCAATATATGTCAGCATCTCCTCGCAGCCAGTAGTGGTAGTGGGAATGCCACGCTTAAGCTCCGGAATAATATAATTCAGCAAATTTTAAAAATTCCCATCGATGGAGCGGACAATCTACCCTTCCTGCCGAAGATTCTACGCCTCGGGACGGCTCTTGTGCGTATTGATCCAGACGACGAGATGGCAGAACCGGAAGAAATTCACTTCTTGGAGCGAATCTGCGAGAACTTCTTCACATGTGCACAGAGGCTGAAGAATAAGTTTGAGTCTCCGGAGGAAGATGACAGGAACAGCTATTTGGCAAAGTATCTCAATGAATCCCTTCCGGAACTCAATGAATTCGTCCGTGCCATCCTCGAGGAGAACCCTTCGCCGGCGTGCCTCGATGACATCTCCTCAATCCTGGATCGGTGGTCACGTGATCGAAATTGCGAGGTCAGGATATGTGCGGGACATGTGACAAATGGCGTGCTAGAGGTTTACATGAAAACCATGAAGATGGGTTGTGAGGCTCCGTCAAAATTCAACCAAACCGGCCACATGATCGGTAAAGCCGTTCCGCGATGTATTGACTCCAATGCTACGGTTCGGCAAATCTACGTGGATGTTCTACGGAAGATCCTTGAAATCTCCCACATCTATGAGACCCTAACACTTCCGGACACGGAAACAGAGTGGGTTAAGGAACTCATTAAAGTCCGTTCGGAGATTGTAACTGATGACCCTACTGAGGTGTATAAGTTGGCGAATGAAATAGCAAAGATTGTCGCAGATCGGCTACCTAGTTTCCAACACATGGCACTCAGTCGTAGTCTCCTGGCTGGGTTGTCGGATCCGGAAAAGAGTTCCGCCATTGGTGCATCGGTTATCCTGAAATTCTTCATGCAATTGAAAGGATCCGAAATGTTTCACGCAATTACAACGTTAATTAATGAATGCTTAGAGGTGAAGATCCCAATAATTAAAAAAATTCTCCTTTAAATTCACTAAAAATCAAAATCATCCTTTGAATATTTCAGGCAATCTCAAACTGTGACCTCGACAATGTAAAGATTGGCGTCCTGAAGGCAATCGTAGCACTGGCAAAGCATCATCCAAAGTTAGTTTGTGCAGAAATGCTGGCCCAGTCACTTCCGTACGATGCAAATGTGGCTCAATTCTGGAGAACTCTGTGCTCAGATCAAGAGCTAGCAGGAACAATTATTGATAACTTCCTTTCGACGCTCTCATCATCTTGCCTGTATGAGCCTGTTGATCAAACAAAGAAGGATGATAGAAATAAAATTGCCACCATTCAACCATTTGCCATTATTTGCGCCCTCAAGGAGATCCTTCCGTGTCCTGAGATGCAAAATGTGAGTACAGATAAAGAAAATTTAAAAATTTGAAAAATAATTTTTTCTTTTCATCTCTAGGACCTGAAGAAGCGTTTCCCGGAACTATTCGGTATGCTACTAACCACCCTTGCCACGTATACAGGTGTCCTTGCTCCAAATGCCCCCACAAATCCAGCACAAGCAGGAAAAACTTCCACACCGGCTAGCAAAGCAGCCTCCAAATTTGGCTTCATTCCCAATAAGGAGTCCGTCAAGACGAGTCCCTGTGAGGTTGTCCTGCAGACATTTAAGGACTTCCTGCGTAACTTGGGCATGGAACAAGTTGCTATTGTCTTCGATGTGTGCCCCCAATTGGCAACAACGGAGAATTTGGGGCATTTTGTGGATATTGTGCAGCCAATTGCAAATGCTCTGGTCAGTGAATTGGGTATCACGTCGACGGCAATGCGTCAGGTGGTGACGGTGATGAGTAAGTACATTCCCAGTCCGTATGATCCACAACGGGTTGCCGCCATATCGCTCTATTCGCAATTGGTGCCACACAAACCGAGCGGGGAGATTGTCTCCGTCATCATTCTCCACTTGAATTCATCGCTTAATGATCCGCATCCCCTTGTGCGCGGATGCTGCCTCCGTGGATTGGGTTTTGTAGCATCCTTGGCGACCTTTGATGCAGACAAGTATTCTGAGATGACACTCACGGCTCTCATGAAGGGATTGGATGATACAGGAAGTACGGATTTAATGAACATTCCGCTTGAGAGTATTCAGGGATTGTCACGAATAATGGTGACGATGTCGTGCAAGAAGATTGAAATGTTCCAAATATCTCTGGCCATACGGATAAGGCCGTTCTTTGAGAATGGCATTCTTGAGTTGCGAAATA